>NW_028069865.1:0-384 GCF_054177405.1 Leptonychotes weddellii
CGCCTGGGTGGCTCAGTTGGTTAAGCGACTGCCTTCGGCTCAGGTCATGATCCTGGAGTCCCTGGATCGAGTCCCGCATCGGGCTCCCTGCTCGGCAGGGAGTCTGCTTCTCCCTCTCCCACTCCCCGTTTGTGTTCCCTCTCTCGCTGTGTCTTTCTCTGTCAAATAAATAAATAAAATCTTTAAAAAAAAAAAAAAATAAAAAATAAAATAAAATAAAATAAAATACACATTAAAATTTACTCACTTATGAATTATATAGGCTAATGAAAGAGCCAACACATTTGCAAATAATCTAGAAATCCTTTCAGCTTTTGAAATGTATCACATCATTTTACTGGCACTGGTTTATCTCTTAACTACATCTTAAATGTCATACTAGCC
>NW_028069866.1:0-384 GCF_054177405.1 Leptonychotes weddellii
TCTGTCTTGAGATCTGCTTTCCTTTCTGTCTTCAGCTATGCTAGCTCTGGTTAATAACTTGTTACTAACTAGACTTTTATTAACAACTAGACAGTGCAAACCAGCTTAAATATGAAATTTTTCATTGATTTTTTGCATTCATTACAGTTTTCTAGTGAAACAGAACCAATAGAATGGATAAAGAGCTTTTTTTTTTTTTTAAGATTTTATTTATTTATTTGAGACAGAGAGAATGAGAGAGAGAGAGCACATGAGAGGGGGGAGGGTCAGAGGGAGAAGCAGGCTCCCTGCCGAGCAGGGAGCCCGATGCGGGACTCGATCCAGGGACTCCAGGATCATGACCTGAGCCGAAAGCAGTCGCTTAACCAACTGAGCCACCCAGGC
>NW_028069867.1:0-384 GCF_054177405.1 Leptonychotes weddellii
GGGCGCCTGGGTGGCTCAGTTGGTTAAGCGACTGCCTTCGGCTCAGGTCATGATCCTGGAGTCCCGGGATCGAGTCCCGCATCGGGCTCCCTGCTCGGCAGGGAGTCTGCTTCTCCCTCTGACCCTCCCCCCTCTCATGCTCTCTCTCTCTCATTCTCTCTCTCAAATAAATAAATAAAATCTTTAAAAAAAAAAAAAACAAGGGAATGAATTACAATGCATTATTCTATCTGATGGTAAAAACAATTGAGAATGCTCTTCTTCATAATAACAGTACCTAGTAATTATTGCTTACCAGATAATGTCCTAAATTTATTGCCAGATAATGTCCTAAAAGATTCCTTACATACATCCAATTATTTAACAACCTTATGAGTTAAATTA
>NW_028069868.1:0-384 GCF_054177405.1 Leptonychotes weddellii
TGATCTATTTGTGTGAACATATCCATGCTGCGGTGAACTTGCTGGATCTTGTGGCATGTGCATTCAAAAATTTAAAGATATTACCAAATGAGTTCCTGTTTCTCATGTATTTATCAAAATAGTGGATTTTGTCAAATTTCACAATTTTTGTAAACCTAATAGCTGGAAGTTGATGTCTTACTGCTTTTTTTTTTTTTTTTAAAGATTTTATTTTTATTTATTTGACAGAGAGAGACACAGCGAGAGAGGGAACACAAGCAGGGGGAGCGGGACAGGGAGAAGCAGGCTTCCCAAGGAGCAGGGAGCCCGATGCGGGGCTCGATCCCAGGACCCTGGGATCGTGACCTGAGCCGAAGGCAGACGCTTAACGACTGAGCCACCCAG
>NW_028069869.1:0-384 GCF_054177405.1 Leptonychotes weddellii
CTGGGTGGCTCAGTTGGTTAAGCGACTGCCTTCAGCTCAGGTCATGATCCTGGAGTCCCGGGATCGAGTCCCGCATCGGGCTCCCTGCTCGGCAGGGAGCCTGCTTCTCCCTCTGACCCTTCCCCCTCTCATGTGCTCTCTGTCTCTCTCATTCTCTCTGTCTCAAATAAATAAATAAAATCTTTAAAAAAAAAAAAAACCCTTCACCTGTTATCTATCCCTTCACCCACCTCCCCTTTGGTAACCACCAGTTTGTTCTCTACAGTTAATAGTCTGCTTTGTGGTTTATGTATTTTTTTGTTTACTTATTTTGTTTCTTAGATTCCACATATGAGTGAAATAATAAGGTATTTGTCTTTCCCTGACTTATTTTGCTTAGCATAA
>NW_028069870.1:0-384 GCF_054177405.1 Leptonychotes weddellii
GCGCCTGGGTGGCTCAGTTGGTTAAGCGACTGCCTTCGGCTCAGGTCATGATCCTGGAGTCCCGGGATCGAGTCCCGCATCGGGCTCCCTGCTTGGCGGGGAGTCTGCTTCTCCCTCTGACCCTCCTCCCTCTCGTGCTCTCTGTCTCTCATTCTCTCTCTCTCAAATAAATAAATAAAATCTTAAAAAAAAAAAAAAATGTATCTATATATATATTGATAAGCATATGTATTGAATATTTTTATGTAAAAAAAAAAAATACTGTGCAAGATACTTTTTGTTTGACAAATTCTTTCCCAGGTATTAGATATCTAAGTTTAATGTATTCTCCACAAACCCAATAACCTGAGAACTAAACCCAAAAGAAAAACAAAAAAACCATGG
>NW_028069871.1:0-384 GCF_054177405.1 Leptonychotes weddellii
ATGGACTCTGAAAAACAAACTGAGGGTTCTAGAGGGGAGGGGGGTGGGAGGATGGGTTAGCCTGGTGGTGGGTATTGAGGAGGGCACATTCTGCATGGAGCACTGGGTGTTATGCACAAACAATGAATCATGGAACACTTCATCTAGAACTAATGATGTAATGTATGGGGATTAACATAAGAATAAAAAAAAAAAAGAAGTAAAATATCTCTTCTACAAGGCATGTTTTGTATTCCAAAAACTAAAGGAATATACCAAAACAAACAAGGGACAACAGCAACAACAATAAAACTTAAGTAATAGGTAGAATACAGTAAGTAGAAGTATGCAAAATCAATATATAAAAATCAATTGTGGGTACGTACATTAACAACAAACTGGAAA
>NW_028069872.1:0-384 GCF_054177405.1 Leptonychotes weddellii
GCCTGGGTGGCTCAGTTGGTTAAGCGACTGCCTTCGGCTCAGGTCATGATCCTGGAGTCCCGGGATCGAGTCCCACGTCGGGCTCCCTGCTCATCAGGGAGTCTGCCTCTCTCTCTGACCCTCCCCCCTCTCATGCTCTCTCTCTCTATCTCATTCTCTCTCTCAAATAAATAAATAAAATCTTTAAAAAAAAAAAAAAGAAATAGGAGAGGGAAAAAGGAAGAAAAGCACAAAGCTAGAACATGTGTTCCTTGATTCTGTTTTCTGAAGCAGAAGCACCCTCACCAAACTCTTGATAAAAACACAGCCACTCTCTGGGGACCGGTCAGTTGTCACATGTTACCTAGTCAATTATCCGGCCCTCAAGACGTTGTGGGATTCCTC
>NW_028069873.1:0-384 GCF_054177405.1 Leptonychotes weddellii
GCCTGGGTGGCTCAGTTGGTTAAGCGACTGCCTTCGGCTCAGGTCATGATCCTGGAGTCCCGGGATCGAGTCCCGCATCGGGCTCCCTGCTCGGCAGGGAGTCTGCTTCTCCCTCTGACCCTCCTCCCTCTCATGCTCTCTGTCTCTCATTCTCTCTGTCTCAAATAAATAAATAAAAAATCTTTAAAAAAAAAAAAAAGAATATTTCTATCATCTCCTTTTCTGTGCTTTCTAGTCAGTTGTTTCTCTTTTAAAAATCCAGCATTTTTTCTTTGTGATACAGCATTGGAAACAAAGAGGTCCACGGGCGCCTGGGTGGCTCAGCCGGTTAAGCGTCTGCCTTCGGTTCAGGTCATGATCCCAGGATCTTGGGATTGAGTTCCA
>NW_028069874.1:0-384 GCF_054177405.1 Leptonychotes weddellii
CGCCTGGGTGGCTCAGTCGTTAAGCGTCTGCCTTCGGCTCAGGTCACGATCCCAGGGTCCTGGGATCGAGCCCCGCATCAGGCTCCCTGCTCAGCGGGAGGCCTGCTTCTCCCTCTCCCACTCCCCCTGCTTGTGTTCCCTCTCTCACTGTGTCTCTCTCTGTCAAATAAATAAATAAAATCTTTAAAAAAAAAAAAGATTTTTTCCATGATATAAGCATCACATAAACCTATTCACTTTGTAGGCCCTGTGTCTTTTTATATAACATTAAATTTTACTTTTTTTCAAAAGCTTCTTAAGTTTTGAGGTGGGAAATTACTTCATGTGAACTCATAGTTTATATATTTAGGGAAAACGTGGTCTGTCTTTTAAAATATTGTCCTT
>NW_028069875.1:0-7864 GCF_054177405.1 Leptonychotes weddellii
AATGATTAAAATCAGGCTAAGAATGTCTCTCCTTGGGTCTGGTTCTTTCTTCACAAACCACCACTGGAAAACTCTCAAGAACAACTGGTGGGATGTAAAACTAGCCTTGTCTGGCCTGTCTGGGTTTTCCTCTGTAGTCCAGCAAAATGCCCTGTGGCTCCCGAGTGCCTAATAAATCAGGTCTGCACAGTACAGCTTCAGTGCTCGACTGGGGGCATGGCAGGCCCTTGAGTTCCAGCCAGGCATGGGCATCCAAGCCCCGAACCCTCCCTCACCCATCTGGAAATGAGCTGGCGGGGTAGGTGGTAAGATCAGGTAAGTGAACAGACACTTACTGGATGGTCAGATGGGTAAAACCTTGTCTTAGCAACTTAGCTAAAATGGGGAGAAGATTGGACCCTGTCACTTTAGAGAAAGAAAGTACTGCATGCTAGGAATTAAAAACAAAAAACAAAAAACAAACCAACAACAACACTTCAGAGAGTGCCAGAGTGGTGATGGGGGGGGCGGTTCCTTAATAGAAACTTGGGGTAACGAGAAACTGGGACAAATCAGTCCCTTAGGATGCGTGTATAGGAAGTGTGGAGGGAGAGGTGTGCATGCTGCGGGAAGAGGTGGGGTGGCCATCTGTACTTCACAGGCTGTGAAAAGCGTGGATGAAGCTTTATGAGTCTTCTCAAGAAAATGCTTGGGGGTGCCTGGGTGGCTCAGTTGGTTAAGCGACTGCCTTCGGCTCAGGTCATGATCCTGGAGTCCCGGGATCGAGTCCCGCATCAGGCTCCCTGCTCGGCAGGGAGTCTGCTTCTCCCTCTGACCTTCCCCCCTCTCATGTGCTCTCTCTCTCACTCTCTCAAATAAATGAATAAATAAAATCTTAAAAAAAAAAAAAGAAAAAGAAAATGCTTGAAGACAAGGGTTTATGAGGGTCAAGTGTTCACCATCAAAATTTACTTCCTCTTGGGTCGTTTCTAGATGTTGAGGAGAAAACTGTTGGAGGCAAGTGTTGATGTGACAGTCCAATCAGGCAATATACTTATTAGGTTGCATGCACTGTGCCAAGAGCGTAGGCAGGGTGGGGGTGGGGGTGGGTGATTACAAGATAGTTTCTGCCCTCCAGGAGCATCAACCATGGTCCAGGAGATAAAGTACTACAACAATACACAAGAAAGAAACCTGCACTAGGTTGTTTATCAAGTCAAGTAAACTCTTTTTCTTTCTTTCTTTTTTTTTTTTTAAGATTTATTTACTTGAGAGAGAGTGCACAAGAGTGCGAGTGGGGAAAGGGGCAGAGGGAGAGGGAGAGAGAGCATCTCAAACAGACTCCACACTGAGCTTGGAGTCTGAGACGGGGCTCGATCCCAAGACCCTGAGACCAGGGCTGCAGCCGAAATCAAGAGTTGGATGCCTAAAGGACTGAACCACCCAGGCACCCGAAGTAAACTCCTTTTCTTTCTTGCCTTTTTTTTTTTTTTAAGATTTTATTTATTTATTTGAGAGAAAAGAGAGGGACAGGCAGAGGGAGAGGGAGAAGCAGACTCCCTCCTGAGCAGGGAGCCTAACACGGGGCTGGATCCCAGGACCCTGAGATCATGATCCCAGCTGAAGGCAGACGCCCAACCAACTGAGCCACCCAGGCGCCCCGTAAACTCCTTTTCTGAGTCGCCTGCAAACAACATAAGAGAGAGATGGAAAACTTCTGCCAAGCATCAGGGAAAATGGACAGTCTGATCACACCTTTATTTACAGTGTGAGAATTAACTGAGAGGTGAGTGACTAAGGTAGAAGCAAACCATGGTCACTTAGGACAAAAGTCTTGAACTTCAGTACACATGAATATTCCCAAAGGAGCTTGTTAAAAACTACAGATTTTCAGGCCTCACCCTCAGAGATTCTGATTCAGGAGCTTGAATAGAACCAGAAAACTGGCATTTTAAATTAGTTCCCATAGTGATTCTGGTATAAGGACCACAGGGAGCACTCAGGGAGATACCACTAGCTGGAGTCAGGGCACAGGGGTGGGAGGATCAGACAGAAAGGTCATGTCTGCTTGGGTAAGATTCTAAAGTAGGTTCCCACCAAAACCAGTGAAGGGTGTGATACTTCCGGGATCCTAGAGGCAAAGGCAACCTTAATTTCTTTGGTGTATCAATATATGATGCAGAAAACATTCAGATGGTACATTATATCTGAACGAGCTATCTTCAGAAGTTCTGGAATAACTGTGGGGCCAGGACAGCAGCAGACATGAAGACAGCGGCTCCCCTTCCTTTGCATTGGTAGGACTTCCAAAGTAGTCAAGGACTTCCTACTGCCTCCATTAGCTACGGCAACAAAGACAATGAAGAGAAGGAAGTGGTACTTCCTTCCCAGCCAATCCATTTTCTGGGATGGAACCAGGTGGGTGCTGTTCTTGGTTTATTTTTGTAAAATGAGGTTTGTTGATTGTTTGGGTTGTGGGGGAGGAGGGAGATGCAGGAGCACAACTGAGGGCTGAGGTGGGCACTGGTTCTAAATCAGCGTTCTGCGTGGGCATTTGCTCAGCACCTGCTGCCATGGTAGCCCCCCCTTGGTAAAGAAATAGACCCAGATTCCGTGTTCTAGGCAGCGCTTCTTGACCGTAGTACCTGAATCATTGGTTCCAGAACTACCCAAGGAGCTTGTTAGATATGGATCCTTGAGCCTTCCCTACTGGATCAGCATCTCTGGGGCTGGGCCCAGTTCCAGGCCTGGATATTAATGATTACCCTAGAGCTGGAGAATCACAGTTTCTAGAGTTTTCCATTCAAGACAGGAGTGCTCAGTGATGTAATAGACCAAACGAGGGTTGGCAATAACTTCCTACTTTTAGGAATTTGATAACTGCACTCATTATTTGCAGTTATGTAGTTCATACCTTCACCATCTGGTGGTGAGAAAAGCAATGGAAATACTGATTTTGGGAATTTCCTCCTTTGTTCTATGATCTACGGGTTCATGAGTTCTCTGGGTCCTTAAGCACAAGGCCATTTGACTGTTTATTCCAGCTCCTGGAGCTGGCAGATCAGTGACAAGAGGATGAAGATGATGTTGGTGGTTTAGATGGATGGAGCACTCATTCTGAGCCAGACGCTATGCTTAGTGCTTTACACGAACTCACTTCTTCAATCCTCATACCAGCCTTGCAAAGTGGGAATATTATGTCCCCCCTCTTGTACATGAGAACCTGAAGCACACAGAGATGACAAAACTTGCTCGGAGTCACGGAGCTAGCTAGTTAGGGGCCTGGGCTCTCGTCCAGACTCTTAATAACCTAAGTTATTGTGATGGGCACAACTTATCGGTTGTCCCTTTGGTAGAACGAGGATAAGGTGGCCCAGATGAACTCTAGGGACAGTCGGATTCCAGTATTCTGTGACTCGGGTGTGCAGGGCATGAATCCCATCATCCCAGGACTCTGGGGAGAGCTCACCTTGTGTATCCGAGGCTCTCCTTCTACGGGCCAGGCAGATGACACGATAGGCCACATGAGAAACATTTCTATCTGTAACATTTCTCAATTGCGAAGATGTAACAGGCTGATTCAAAGCATCTCGCAAAGCAGCCCGATGGCTGAAGGGAAATGGCATTTTCACTGTATGCGGTGCTATTTTTCTGTGATGGTTACTGCTGTGGGCGCAGAAGTTCAGAGTTCTTACAGTCCCGGATATCTTTGGAATTTGCTATTTTTCAGGTCATCATTCCTCTCTCATTTTTTAACAGTAAAGCATCCTTGACAAAAGATGGTATCATAGGTAGTAAAGATTAAACTATTTTTCAGGTAATTTCTGAAGTGGGGGAAGTTTCTAGACTCCTGAGCAATAAGTCACTTACAGGTCAAAAATGAATTACTGCTCTCCTGCCCATAAAAGCTGAAAACCGGGCTGTGAGACATAAGGATTCTTTAAATCATTTGCATTATTACGAGTCACAGTAATTTCCGTGCTCAGAAGGTGACAGAAATTAGCCTCCCAGGAATCAGAAGAACGTCAGCGCCTGCAGAGGAATTTGACGAATTTTGTTTCCTTGGGAGAGAACACTGAGTCATGGGGGGGCTTTAGCTCAGGGTTTGATGCTTTCTCCAGCCCTTTTCCTCCTCGCCAACACAGAGCTAGTATGATGGAATCGATGCTGTCATTAGTTCTGACTTTGCCCGCATTTGAAAGGGGGGGAATCATTTGATTTACTTCTCTCAGGGAGGCGTCCCGTTCCAGTGGTTCTTAACTTGTACAGTAGGAAACTGCTCCTTCAAAGCAAGCACCTGTAGTTAGATTCTCTCTCGAACAAAACTGCCCTGCCCCAGGGGCGCCTGGGTGGCTCAATCGCTAAGCATCTGCCTTCGGCTCAGGTCATGATCCCAGGGTCCTGGGATCGAGCCTCGCATCGGGCTCCCTGCTCAGCGGGAGGCCCGCTTCTCCCTCTCCCGCTCCCCCTGCTGTGTTCCCTCTCTCGCTGTGTCTCTCTCTGTCAAATAAATAAATAAAATCTTCAAAAAAACAAAACAAAACAAAAAAAACTGCCCTGCCCCAGACTCTGAAGAAATGGTTCAGTTAAGTAGAATGTCCCTACAAGGCAGGGCTTTTCTTCAACACGAATGAGAAGGTCTGGCTCCAGGACCTGTTGAAGAGTTGCAAAAAAAATCTTCATTTTGATGGGCATCTGGGTGAAGCACAAGTCAATCGGAGCGCCTTTTCGAATTTCTTGCTGCAGATGAGAGGGATGTCAGGCTCCTGGGGACGAGGGGCAGATGGTATTCACAATGGACAAAGCTCCCCTCTTCTGCTTGAGCCGGGAGGCTCCCAGGCCGCCTTCCCAACACCCTCTCTCTCCCCACCAGCAGCTTTATAGCTCCCTGATGGGATCCTGGTGTTTCCAGAAATCCAGTTTGAAAGCCAAAGACCTCGAGAATCTTGGTGGCTCTCTCATCTGTTACGGTTTTACTAAGATGTATGAAGCAACAACAATGAAGCATGGCCTGGGCATAAGAAATCATACATGACTTAAGAAATAAATGTGTCTTTGTAATACCATAACATACTCTCCCCAGTTTATAATTCTTCATGAAATTATAAACTCATGAAATTTCCTATGTGTTATGGACTGACTGTTCAGGAACTCGCCAATTCATATGTTGAAACCCTATTCCCCAGTGCAATGTATTAGGAGGTGGGGCTTTGGGGAGGTAAACAGGATTAGAAGTCAGCAGTCTGAAAACCGGAAGGGGGCTCCAGAGCCCGGCCTGATCTCAGACTTCCCACCTCCAAAACTGTGCAAAATAAACTTCTACTGATTATTAGTCACCCAGCCTATGGTACTTGTTACAGCAGCCTAAGACAGTATGTTACTACTGTACCATTATGCACTTTGCATTACCTAGAATCTCCTAGAAACATCTGGCAAACATCCTCGTATTTGCTCTGAACATCAGCTCTAGCCCTAGGGAACCAAAGCTCCCTACAGAAAATGAAGTTTTTCTTTCCTTTTCTTCCTTCTTTCATTCTCTTCTGGCCTCCTTCTTCCCTTCCCTCCTCCCTTTCCTTCTTCCATCTCTTTAAAAAACTCTTTGGAGACATATGACTCACACCTCATTCTTTTTAGAGGCACCTTCTTGGCTGTATCTAAATGAATCACTGCTCTGTAACAAACTCTTTTTTGAGGGGGCTCTATTGAGGCCTTTTCTTAAAAACATTTAGTTTTGATATTATTCGTTCCAAAAAGCAGTGATAACTTCCTTTTGCCCAAAGCTGGTAGAGAATGCATTTCAGAAAGCATTGCGGTGCTTGCAGCACAAATAGAATTGGTATAATAATTTAACCGCCAGAGGAAATGTTTGAAAATGGTATTTTAGCTAGTCATGGGGAGAGAGAGGGCTGATTCATTAGGATTTATTTTTCCATTGAGGGAACACACACCGAAGACAGACACCACCCATGAACTCAGGCTGTCAGCCCAAACACGAGGGTCTTCTTAGTAAGTTAAGAAATGGAAGTGTGAAGAGTCAGACAGCAAGTCTGAGATGCCCAGTGTAAACCGGAATGCGGGTTCACCCCGAATCTGCTGGGCTTCTTGTCAACCGCACTGTTAATGCCGAGCGGTAGCAGAGCTGGTGGCAAAAACATAAGGCTGGAAAAGGACCACGTCATCGTTGTCCACGGGGGACTGGCAAGAGGAACGAGCAGGGCACATTCAGACAGAAGGCACTGAAGAGAACAGTTTAAAGCCTGAACTTTATCTCAGTGACTCTCCTATCTGGGTGTACGCTCAGTTGAGGCTTTTGGGAGGCAATGCCAAAGGATTTTCTTCTGATGACATCATTTCTAGCTTAGGCAAAACAGGCTCTACAAGAAACGTTGACCTAATTTGTCCCTTTGCCCCTTAAAATTGTTTTTTTTTTTTTCTTCCCTCCACCTTTCCTCTTCTCTACAACAAGTATCTGAAGGGTTCCTTCTCCTTGATAGGTTGTCTGTGTTCTTCATCTCTGCTTCTTGAACAAACATTTACTGATAGTATTGATCATGCGCCAGACACTCAGCTACTTGTTATCTGTAAATAAGACATCAGCTCCCAGTTTCCTGCAACTATGTTTCTTCCAGAAGTTATGCTTTCTTTCTTCACCATCTTCTGTTTTGTTGCCATTTTTCACATGCTTATTGGCCTTTTATATTTCTTCGTTTGTAAATTCCTATTCACGCTTAGTCTGTTTTCCTGTTAGGATATTTGTTCTTTTTCCTATTGATTCCTAAGAGCTCTTCAAATATTTTTAGAAAATTAACTTGCCACCCTTTATATATGTTGAAATATTTTTCCCAATGTATGTCTGTCTTTTATTTTTACATAAATGTTTTGTCCCTTTGCCGAAGCTTAATTTTTATGTAGGAAAAGCCCTCAGTTTCCATTTTCTTTTGTGGCTTTTGTCTTTGGGAGTCATGGATGGAAAAGTCCTCCAGGAACATACTAGTATTCACTTATGGTTCTAATTTTTGAAAGCAATTTAATAATTAATTCCTCTCCAAGTGCCAGTATCTATCTAAAATTTTTAAAATAGTTTTTCTCAGCACCATTTTTAATGAAAATTTTTATTGAGATAATTGCAGATTTGTAAGCAATTGTAAGAAATAATACAGAGATAGTCTGCTTATACTTTCTCCAGGTTTTCCCCAAGGCTAATGTTTTGCAAAACTACAGTGTAATATCACGAGCAGGACACTGATATTGATTCAATCCACTGATCTTTCCCCTCCCCCCATTCACTTGTACGTGTGTGTGTGTTCTTTTTTTTTAAGATTTATTTATTTATTTGTCGGGGTGGTGGGGAGAGCGAGAGCACAAGCAGGGGGAGTGGCAGAGGGAGAGGGAGAAGCAGGTTTCCCGCTGAGCAGGGAGCCCGATTCAGGACTCGATCCCAGGACCCTGGGATCATGACCTGAGCCGAAGGCAGACGGTTAACCGACTGAGCCACCCAGGCATCCCGTGTGTGTTCAATTCTATAAAATTTTGTTCTGTGTGTAGGCTGTTCAGCACCATTTTTAAATAGTCTATTCTTTCTGTACTCTTGATATGCCACTTTTACCCGAGACAAATTTTTTTATTAATTTTATTTTATTATGTTAGTCACCATCATTAGTTTTTTTTTTTTTTTTAAGATTTTATTTATTTATTTGACAGAGAGAGACACAGCGAGAGAGGGAACACAAGCAGGGGGAGTGGGAGAGGGAGAAGCAGGCTTCCCGTGGAGCAGAGAGCCCGATGCGGGGCTCGATCCCAGGACCCTGGGATCATGACCTGAGCCGAAGGCAGACGCTTAACGACTGAGCCACCCAGGCGCCCCACCATCATTAGTTTTTTTTTT
>NW_028069876.1:0-384 GCF_054177405.1 Leptonychotes weddellii
AGATCTGTTTTCTTATTTTTTTTGTTTCATTGGTTAATAAAGAAAATGTTATGTCTATGTGTTGTTTCTTATTTTTGCCTATTTATTTATTTTTGCTTTTAATTTGAGATCAGTTTTAGTACATTAACTATGAATGTGAAAGAGCATAGTAATATTTTATTATTTAAATTAATTTCTCATTTGGTTTTTTTTTTTTTTTTAAAGATTTTATTTATTTATTTGACAGAGAGAGAGATAGCGAGAGCAGGAACACAAGCAGGGGGAGTGGGAGAGGGAGAAGCAGGCTTCCCGCCGAGCAGGGATCCCGATGTGGGACTCGATCCCAGGACCCTGGGATCACGACCTGAGCCGAAGGCAGACGCTTAACGACTGAGCCACCCAGGC
>NW_028069877.1:0-384 GCF_054177405.1 Leptonychotes weddellii
CGGGGACAGGGAGCCCGGGCCTCCCTCGCAGGAAGGGCCTCAGATTCAAGCTTCTGACTTTATCTCTGAATGGGGCTGCTCACACGGTTCCAGAGATGCAGGGAAAGGGTGGGAAGAAGTGGGTCATCATACAGCGTTCAACACCCAGAACTTTTGTAACTCTGCTTTGGCATGTCTTCATTTTCTTTTTTTTTTTTTTTAAAGATTTTATTTATTTATTTGAGACAGAGAGAATGAGAGAGAGAGAAAGCACATGAGAGGGGGGAGGGTCAGAGGGAGAAGCAGGCTCCCTGCCGAGCAGGGAGCCCGATGCGGGACTCGATCCCGGGACTCCAGGATCATGACCTGAGCCGAAGGCAGTCGCTTAACCAACTGAGCCACCCA
>NW_028069878.1:0-384 GCF_054177405.1 Leptonychotes weddellii
AAGTATCCAAGTATTATTATAGAACTAGTTTTCCCTTCAATTCTGTGAATATTTGCTTCATATATTTTGGGGCTTTTTATTTGGTGCATATATGTTTATAATTGCTATGTCTTGGTGAATTGACTATTTTTAAAAATATATAATGTCTTTCTTTATCTCTTATAACAGTTCTAACCTAAAGTCTATTTTTTTTTTTTTTAAAGATTTTTATTTATTTATTTGACAGAGAGAGAGATAGCGAGAGCAGGAACACAAGCAGGGGGAGTGGGAGAGGGAGAAGCAGGCTTCCTGCCGAGCAGGGAGCCCGATGTGGGGCTCGATCCCAGGACCCTGGGATCATGACCTGAGCCGAAGGCAGACGCTTAACGACTGAGCCACCCAGGC
>NW_028069879.1:0-384 GCF_054177405.1 Leptonychotes weddellii
ATGGACTCTGAAAAACAAACTGAGGGTTCTAGAGGGGAGGGGGGTGGGAGGATGGGTTGGCCTGGTGGTGGGTATTGAGGAGGGCACGTTCTGCATGGAGCACTGGGTGTTGTGCACGAACAATGAATCATGGAACACTTCATCTAGAACTAATGATGTAATGTATGGGGATTAACATAAGAATAAAAAAAAAAAGAAATACAATATGTTTTTATCTAAGGTCATATAACATATTATTGGCAACTCATGGCAATGGTAGGCATTGGTCTCTCAAGCAAACAATTTACCTTTTATATTGTCTTCAGTGCAGGGTATCACAGTTAAGTGCTGTCATTAATAGGAATTTGGACATTGAAAGTATCTGTCACAAAGAACAGCACTCTC
>NW_028069880.1:0-384 GCF_054177405.1 Leptonychotes weddellii
CGCCTGGGTGGCTCAGTTGGTTAAGCGACTGCCTTCAGCTCAGGTCATGATCCCAGGGTCCTGGGATCGAGTCCCGCATCGGGCTCCCTGCTCAGTGGAGAGCCTGCTTCTCCCTCTCCCACTCCCCCTGCTTGTGTTCCCTCTCTCGCTGTGTCTCTCTCTGTCAAATAAATAAATAAAATCTTAAAAAAAAAAAAAAAAAAGAAAGAGAAATTCAGCTCCACCTCTTGAATGGAGAAGTGTTAAGGAACTTGTGCACATATATTTAAGAAAGATAGAGGAAACACGAAGGGACAGGGAGACTTCCAGATGTGGTACCTTATGCAAAATGTCTGGGTTGACCTTTTAATGAAAGCTTACAATATAAAGTAAGATTAACTATTT
>NW_028069881.1:0-384 GCF_054177405.1 Leptonychotes weddellii
CGCCTGGGTGGCTCAGTTGGTTAGGCGACTGCCTTCGGCTCAGGTCATGATCCTGGAGTCACAGGATCGAGTCCCGCATCGGGCTCCCTGCTCGGCAGGGAGTCTGCTTCTCCCTCTGACCCTCCTCCCTCTCATGCTCTCTGTCTCTCATTCTCTCTCTCTCAAATAAATAAATAAAATCTTTAAAAAAAAAAAAAAAAGAATGCAGCAAAGTTTCTCAGCAAAGGAAGTGGAGGGGAGACACGTGACAAGTCCTACTGAAGTTAGAAGACATCATCCGTGGTAAAAATTGCTGCAGCTAACAGTAACAAGTCACAGTGTGCCAGGCACTGCTCTGGGTGCTTTTGATGTTTTCCCTCATTTAATGATCACATTAATCCTGTG
>NW_028069882.1:0-384 GCF_054177405.1 Leptonychotes weddellii
CACATTAAACAATGCATTAACGACCTCAAATTTAGAGCCAGCTGTACTAAAAATGGAAAACAAAATCCTGCCCATAGATAGTCATTTTGCAAAGATCAACAAGAACATCATGGGACTGTGGAGTCATTTGGTTCTGTTCTCCAACCACTATGTGGCAGAGCTAAACATAAAACCTTTCCCCAAGATTTTTTTTTTTTTTTAAAGATTTTATTTATTTATTTGAGACAGAGAGAATGAGAGAGAGAGAGCACATGAGAGGGGGGAGGGTCAGAGGGAGAAGCAGGCACCCTGCCGAGCAGGGAGCCCGATGCGGGACTCGATCCAGGGACTCCAGGATCATGACCTGAGCCGAAGGCAGTCGCTTAACCAACTGAGCCACCCAGG
>NW_028069883.1:0-384 GCF_054177405.1 Leptonychotes weddellii
GTCAAGCTCAAGATGGCAAACTTGATTTTTTTTATTTCTGTATTTCTTATTGCACAAGAGTGAATCTGTATCATTGCCTTTTTCTCCTCAAAGTAATGCACGGTATTGAGCACAGTGCCAAACTTTTGTTATGAAATGGCACAATTTTGGGTTTGTGTAGGAGATGTGTAACAGTTAGCTGTACTATCTTTTTTTTTTTATTCTTATGTTAATCCCCATACATTACATCATTAGTTTTAGATGTAGTGTTCCATGATTCATTGTTTGTGCATAACACCCAGTGCTCCATGCAGAATGTGCCCTCCTCAATACCCACCACCAGGCTAACCCATCCTCCCACCCCCCTCCCCTCTAGAACCCTCAGTTTGTTTTTCAGAGTCCATC
>NW_028069884.1:0-384 GCF_054177405.1 Leptonychotes weddellii
GGCGCCTGGGTGGCTCAGTTGGTTAAGCGACTGCCTTCGGCTCAGGTCATGATCCTGGAGTCCCAGGATCGAGTCCCGCATCGGGCTCCCTGCTCGGCAGGGAGTCTGCTTCTCCCTCTGACCCTCCTCCCTCTCATGCTCTCTGTCTCTCATTCTCTCTGTCTCAAATAAATAAATAAAATCTTAAAAAAAAAAAAAAGAAAGAAATGAGTGTTGGCAAGGATGTGGAGAAAGGGGAACCCTTGTGCACGGTTGGTGGGAATGCAAACTGGTGCAGCCACTATGGAAAATAGTATGGAGGTTTCTCAAAAAAATTAAAAATAGAACTACCATATGATCCAGCAATTCCACTTCTGCGTATTTACCTAAAGAAAACAAAAACAC
>NW_028069885.1:0-384 GCF_054177405.1 Leptonychotes weddellii
GGGACTGTTCCTTCACCTAATCTCTGAAGCTCATCACTTTTAGTCATCTCAGAGACATAGTTCAATTAATAATTCCCTATAATCCCTATCTTCAAATAGTTGAAGGTTTGTCCTCCAGAAGAAATAATACATGAATCTTTTGCTGTTTCATAGGGTAGAAGACAGGGCAAAAGTTTTGGAGAGTCAGATTTTTTTTTTTATTCTTATGTTAATCCCCATACATTACATCATTAGTTCTAGATGAAGTGTTCCATGATTCATTGTTCGTGCACAACACCCAGTGCTCCATGCAGAACGTGCCCTCCTCAACACCCACCACCAGGCCAACCCATCCTCCCACCCCCCTCCCCTCTAGAACCCTCAGTTTGTTTTTCAGAGTCCATC
>NW_028069886.1:0-7863 GCF_054177405.1 Leptonychotes weddellii
GCAAGCAGGGGGTGCCCGAGAGGGAGAAACAGGCTTCCTACAGGAAGCCTGATGCAGGGCTCCATCCGAGGACCCTGGGATCATGACCTGAGCCAAAGGCAGATGCTTAACTACTGAGCCCCCCAGGCTCCCCTATTCTTTGGAATTCTTGAAATGTCTCCATGCCTACAAAAGCTTTCACTATATAAGTACTATTCAAATATTATCCTAAATACTTCTACTTTTTTATGATTTTAGTTTTTTTTAACTTTTTATTTATTTATTTATTTTTATTTTAAGTAAGCTCTACATGCAGCATGGGGCTTGAACTCACAACCTTGAGATCAAGACTCCCATCCTCTACCAACTGAACCAGTTGGGAAATATATGGGAAATATATGGGAAAAATATGGGAAGTGTCCAAAAGTCCAAAGGAGAAAGTGAAGAGCATTTATGTAGCCCTCAACCACAGAATGCTCTGTCATATTTTGTGAGGTGTTCTTCAAGTCCTTGGGGTTATAATTTGGAATAGTAGCCAACTTTGAAGACAAAGTGGTTAATATGTGTAATTGTTTAAATCTTCATCTCTGGAATTATTTATAAAGAAAAAAATCTATTCACATAATTTGGAACTATTTATGTTGTATATTCATCATATCTTGAGATATTTGTTTATTGCAGGTTCAATCATTTTCTAATTGATTTGTGTGAACTTTTCATGTTATTGATTTTAGCGCCTTTCCATCTTGTTTTGCAATTATTTTTCCAATTATCATTTTAATTATAATTTTGTTGTACTTGAATTAGAATACCCAGGTTTTGTTACAGTAATAAGTTCATCCCTAAATTTCTGTGACCTTACACAGAAAGGTTTATTTATCAAAAATACAGTTCCTAATGAAAGTGGTGCAATCTGCTGTGATGAATATGATCAGAAAGGAGAACAGGAACATGGGGAGCTTTGATGGTGAACATGGCCACTGCAACAGGGATTTTCTATGTTGCCACAGCAGTGCAGAGAGAACCACAGCATGGTGCCTCCTTGTAAATGCTCCAGTCGGGAAACCACACACTCCGTTTCCTTCTCGGTCTATTGGGTGGAACCAGTCACGAGACTCCCCATAGGCAAGTGGCAGGGAGAAAGCATATGGCCACAAACATCTTGGTTACAGTATCTGATGCAGAGAAATGGTATGATTTTGTTTTGAAGCATCCAGATTTATTTTTGGAATTGCTTGTTAGGTCCTTATGCCCTACTCTTTCTATCAAACTGTGCATCTCTGCTCGGAAACACTCTCTCATTTTCTTCTGTCTGAAGGCACTAGTCCATTCTTCAGGTTGTGAGCAAGTCACTTCCTCTTCCATGTCTTGAGGCCCAGAGCAGAATTTAGCTTTGTTCTCCAACAGCTACACAGTAATCGCATGGATACGTGTTATTTTTTATTATGCCCATTCTTGGTGTGGAAGCCTCGGGGGAAAGCATCATATTGCTCATGTCTACTTTCTTACTGATGTGTGCACCTGAGCAGTGTATGGTATGGTGAGGAAGCCTGATATTCAAATGTGTTTCACATGACTTACTAATAATGAAACTCTAAGTTATTAGCCACTTTGGGTTTTATTTTCTCACCTTAAAACTAAGAGGTACAAAAGTAAATCTCAGATTTTCACAAGAATTAAATGAAATAGCATATGAAAAATGCCAACTAGAGCACCTAACCTTGATGAGAAAAGCAATAATTTTTCTTTTTAAAAACAGTTCTCCTTTCTGCTCTTTCTTACATAGTTTCTTATATAACAAGGACACTAGAATATTTGAGTAATTATTAAATGGCAAAATATTTTCCAAGCTTCATGCATTTGTTTACTCATTGCACATCTTGCGATAACTGTTGACAACATATATTGTAATCTATCTAATATTATTTTATAAAGATTCAATTTTGAATATACTTAAAATTTGAATATACTTAAAATGAAAATCATGTATCATTAGTTTTAATGAAAAATCAATAACACTGGCGGGCTCCTGGGTGGCTCAGTTGGTCAAACGACTGCCTTCGGCTCAGGTCATGATCCTGGATTCCGGGATCAAGTCCCACATCGGGCTCCCTGCTCAGGAGGGAGTTTGCTTCTCCCTCTGACCCTCCTCCATCCCATGCTCTCATTCTCTCTCTTGCAAATAAATAAAATCTTAAAAAAAAATTTAAAAAAGAAAAATCAGTAACACCTGGCATCAGTAAAAGGTAACACAACAACCTTATTAAATTAAAAACTTGCAAAATAAAAATAAACAATAGATTGTAAAAGCACAAACATTGCAAAAATGTTCAATAAAATAAGTTATTTAATGAGAAATCTTGAAATATTTATGATTAGTCAGTAATGAAAAGATATTTGTCTCAATATTACTTGGCTAGACATGACTCTATGTCTAAAAGAAAAAAAAATTTTTAAGATTTTTTTATGTTATATGGCACTGAGAGAATCCAAACTCAGATATGCTGGTTAGTAAAATGAACAAAAAGATTTAATGAATTTCATGAGAGGTAGGAACACTGAGACAAAATAGACTTACACAAAAATAATGACCATTGATACACAAATTTTCATTTCAAGATGTTGTTTTCTTAAAATAATATGTCATACTTTGCCTGGGATAAATATTTCATATTGAAAATTTTAGTTAAAAAGTTGTTGAAGTTTGGGGCACCTGGGTGGCTCAGTTTGTTAAGTGTCCGACTCTTGGTTTCAGCTCAGGTCAAGATCCTCAGGGTAGTGGAGTCGAGTCCCATGTGGGTCTCCACACTCAGCGCAGAGTCTGCTAGAGATTCTCTCCCTCTCCCTCTCTCTCTACTCCTCTCCTTGCTCGTGCTTGCTCGCTCTCAAATAAATAAATAAAATCTTTTAAAAATTTTTGACATCTTATATTAATAAAATAAGAATCTTTCCCTTAATAAAAATCAATGAAGTTCAAAATACAATAACTTAATCTCCACTCACATATCCATAAAGCTGAGAAAAAGGAAGCATATTCAATAATTTGCTTTTAATATAGTTGGCAATTAACTGGCCTTAACTAATATATTCCCTAAATGTTCATACGTTGGCCAGAACACCCCTCCTTATATCACACTGTCAAATGTGAATGAAAGTCTCTAATTGGAACAATCTCTGTATTCGCCTTGTGTTTACTTACATGAGTGAACTACTTCCAGTGTGTTATTCTTTAAAAACCCCATCTCTACTTCTATAAATCTGCAAATATTTGCAGAATATTATGAGTTCAGGGCTTTTGCACCTGAGCTGGTAAATGCCAAAAAATTTTCTCGGTTCACAACAATGGTGACTTAATCAGTGTATAAATGGGTAAAACTGAGTTTTGTTTTGTTTTGTTTTTTAATAGTTACAATGAAATTCTGAATTTAAATTTGTGGCTGTTTCTCTAATTCCACTGTCCACAGTGTTGGTTTGTTTGTTTATTGGCTGAGATGTCATCAATTTTTGTCTGTGATTATCAACTTTACTATTTCTTTGATTAAATTTCTGCAACATGTCTTTCCAGTTATTTTAGCATCTCTGGTGCTCGAAAGAGATATGATGGTATAAATAAAGTTTCAAGAATTGTCATTTCATTTCCTGTCATACTGAGCATCAGTTTCCGGGACTTCTGAGGATTTCTACTTTACTGTAAAGGTTTTTGTTTTTTGTTTTTAGGTGCTTTAAAAGTTCTTAATCAGTTTTGCATGAAATCCTTTATGTGTTTTAAAATGAGACTTAATGTCTGTTGCTTTCACTACAGCATATGAGTGTCCACAAACATAAGACACACCATGGAAAAGTTTGATCACAGCCTTAGAAAATGGAAACACAAATTTAAAATAATAATCATCACATTTAAAAAAAATTTCTTATAGCTGAAAATGTATTAGGATATATAGATAAAAACTGACTTGCTCACATTCAATATTAACATACACATTTTTATCATATTCTTCAAAATTGGGCATTAAAATGCCCTACTGTTTAAAATCTGTGTGGATGAATATAATTCCCATTAAATTAAATTTAGCCCCTTATTTCTCTTACTCAAAGTGTCTATCTTCTTACTAATATTTTGTCTGCTTGATTAATCAATTTCTAAGAGAAATTTACTAAAATTTCCTCTTTTCCTTGTGGAATTATTAGCGTTTCCTTGTATTTCTATAGATTTTTTCCTCTGTAAATTTCATGACAATGTATTCATGACTTTTGTTCCCTCTTGTGTTGTTCCATGAATCATTATATATTACCCACATTTTTCTATTTAGATTTTTGCTTTAAGTCTATTTTGTCTGATATTAAACACCACCTCCAGATTTCATGTGGTGAATATGTCTGCCATGGAGACCAGGCTTTACTGTCCCCTGCCAGAGCTACCAGGATCTGGCACAGTGCCATGTGTAGCCCTTTATTTCCCAGCTGTCAGTGAGGAAGGACGAAGCTGTGTTTTCCTCCTTAGGCTCAAGAGCCCATGAATTAGGGGGGCCCTATTGCAGTCTCTGCCTTCCCAGTGGACCTAGTTCTTTTTTTTTTTTTTTAAAGATTTTATTTATTTATTTGATAGAGAGAGCACATGAGAGGGGGGAGGATCAGAGGGAGAAGCAGACCCCCCGCTAAGCAAGGAGCCCGATATGGGACTCGATCCCGGGACTCCAGGATCATGACCTGAGCCGAAGGCAGTCGCTTAACCAACTGAGCCACCCAGGCGCCCCCCAGTGGACCTAGTTCTAATCCTCACTCTGTGGTGGACCACCTTAGACATTTGCTTCTATCGGCATCTACAGTATCATCTCTGTTTCTGGACCTGAAACTCACCTGAAATTCACCGAGTCTGCCACTGCAATCCCTACTCATTGTTTTGCATCTAGAACATCTGTAAGAGTGTGTTTAAAATAGAATCATAACTATTTTATTTTAATTTTACCTGAGTTTTAGCTGACATATTCCAAACTAAGGTGTCAGACAGTCATCTCCCTTTCACAAAAATAAAGTGCCTGACAACTGGTGCTTTAACTTGTAACTGATCTCCAACTTATAAAACACTTGGGAGAGACTGAGCAAATAAGTAAGGTTAGGACCATGTATAAGGAGTAAACCCTAACATGCAGTGAGTATGGCCGGCCCTTCCCCCACGCTGGGATGAGTTTGTGAGTGTGTGAGTGGAGGATGAGAATTTCACTTTTCTGTTTAGAGGAACCAGCAGCCTGCACTCTAACAAACTCCTGAGGAAAATAAAGGTGTAAGGGTATGGCTGGCTTGTGGCCCTGATGATGGAGCAAGGCAGATATCACAGATTAGGAATGGGATTGTGTTTGGGTCACCTGGGGGGCTCAGTCAGTTAAGCGTCTGCCTTCGGCTCAGGTCATGATCCCAGGGTCCTGGGATCGAGCCCCGCATCGGGCTCCCTGCTCTGCAGGGAGCCTGTTTCTCCCTCTGCCACTCCCCCTGCTCGTGCGTGCTCTTTCTCTCTCTCTGTGTGTCAAATACATAAATAAAATCTTAAAAAAAAAAAAAAAAGGAATGGGCTTGTGCTGCCAGAATTGCTAGGCTGGGGTACGCGCCAGTGTCTTCCACAGTCCAAAAATGGGTCATATGTGGACAGTCCAAAAATGGGTCATATGTGTGGGAGAGCTGACAAGGGGTTTTCCTCAGGTTCTATTCTGGAGGCCCCAGGAGAAGGCCCAAGAACCTCAGTAGTCCATGTCAGTGCCTCATCACGACAGGCCTGGTGGCTAAGGAAGAAGTCCTAAGTGTTCAGCAGATAGAGCACCTTTGTTTGATTCAAACGTCATATGGGAGATGGGAGATTCTCTAGAGAACCCATATGTGCACACCGCATTCATACCAGCCAGGCACACGAGCACTAGAACTCATGGTGTATTAGTCAAAAAGTGATTTGCCTGTTTCCCTTTCCTGTCTTCCCTCCCTTCCCTGCTCCCAGTTCTACTTTGGAGCAGCACTGGTTAGAAAGAGGCGAGAGCAGAGAAGTAGTCGGCGGGGAAGAGAGAAGAAGCCGGCCACTCCCTGTGGATGGTCCCCAATGAGGACAGAGAGAAACGTTATTGAAACTAAGGGGCGCCTGGGTGGCTGAGTCGTTAAGCGTCTGCCTTCGGCTCAGGTCATGGTCCCAGGGTCCCGGGATCGAGCCCCACATCGGGCTCCCTGCTCCATGGGAAGCCTGCTTCTCCCTCTCCCACTCCCCCTGCTTGTGTTCCCTCTCTTGCTGTGTCTCTCTGTCAAATAAATAAATAAAATCTTTAAAAAAAAAAAAAAGAAATACTCAACACAGGGGAGGAAGAAAAAGCAAATTTGGCAGGGGGCAGACAGGAGAGGGGCTCACATTTAATGTGACTGCCTGCTAGTGAGAAGCTGCAATGTGGCTAGAAGAATAGAACACAGCACACTGACAATATCTTTATTACTAGACCTCCAGAAAGATAATTTGAATATCTTTTAGTGTTGAGTGTAAAAGCTAAACAAGGAGTACCTGGTGGCTCAGTCGTTAAGCGTCTGCCTTCAGGCTCAGGTCATGATCCCAGGGTCCTGGGATCGAGCCCCGCATCGGGCTCCCTGCTCTGCAGGAAGCCTGCTTCTCCCTCTCCCACTACCCCCTGCTTGTGTTCCCCCTTTCGCTGTGTCTCTCTCTGTCAAATAAATAAAATCAAATCTTTAAAAAAAAAAGAAAGAAACTAAGGTTTCAATCATGACATAGAACTGGACATAGTAATTACTGAACAAAGACTGTTTTGTGCCTAGATGACATCAGAGGATTTTTTATTATGAATGTAACCAGAGGAAAAATCGAACCTGCCCCACATCTAGTTCAAAGAGGTGAAAAGAAATAGCCGAGAGAAGTGGATTTGTACAAAAGCAGGAATGGAGTGGAGGGGGTTACTGAGTTGCTTCTTGGCAACAGTCCAGGAGTCCTAATTGTTCAATGGAACATTTAGTATAAAGTTGATCTTGTGTGTCTTTCTCGTTTTTTTTTTTTTCTTTTTATGTATTTTCTGTGATAGCTCTGCATTTGGAGTAGAAGGGTTTTCAAGAATAGTACCTCTGCAGCATAATGACCATGAAGCCCACCAAATTTAGGCTAGAAACAGTACAGAACAACAGCATCTCAGTCTTTTTTTCTGCCTTTGGCAGCACAGTTAATAGAAAGTTAAAAATGAGTACGAGTTGTTCCACTGTTATCTCAAATTAGAAGCCAGTCTGGTTGATTTAAACTATGAGGCACATTTCTGAGGACTGTCCATAACTAAGCTGTCATTTGTTTGAGTCAATGATCCTGGGGTACAGAAATAGATGTCCAAAGTGGGCTTTATTTCATCTGATGCTCAGTAGAGAGAGTTTCGCACTGTCTTCCCACCGAAATATCTTTGACATCTGGAAATAAATGAGTCAGTCTTGGAAGAGATAAGAGATGCCACTAAGTCTAAACCCTTTGATTTCACATCAAAGCAAACTCCGTGATAAAATGGCATTGGGAATCACATATTCTCAGTATTGAGTATGTTAAGGAGGACTTACCAGGTGTAGATCCTCTCTTACCTCCACCATTTACCACTGGTACTACTTGTAGAAAGTTACCTGATAGAGCAAAACCTCACTTTTCTTGTTGTAAATGAGGACATGATATCTATGTCACAAAGTTGTGTTTTAGTTGTGATGATGCAAGCATGTGCTTTGATTGGGAACCTATGCCTTCAATAAACTGTTAATGGAAATTACAGCTTCCATGCTACTGATCTACAACACTTTTAAACTGGTTGTCTGTTTTTTTTATAACCAGAGCAATAGTATTGTTTCGTTGCTGTTGTTGTTATCTGTTATTTGGTTTTT
>NW_028069887.1:0-384 GCF_054177405.1 Leptonychotes weddellii
CCTGGGTGGCTCAGTTGGTTAAGCGACTGCCTTCGGCTCAGGTCATGATCCTGGAGTCCCGGGATCGAGTCCCGCATCGGGCTCCCTGCTCGGCAGGGAGCCTGCTTCTCCCTCTGACCCTTCCCCCTCTCATGTGCTCTCTGTCTCTCTCATTCTCTCTGTCTCAAATAAATAAATAAAATCTTAAAAAAAAAAAAAATCTTAAAAAAAAAAAAGAATGAGCTTGGGTTTGAATTTTGCTTTCAACACACATTAGCCATTAGGCAACTACTTAATACTTAAACTGTCTGAGCTTTGTTTTTGTTTTTTTTCCATCTCTAAACTGAGTATGATAACATTTCCCTTGCATGGTTGCTGCAAAGATTCGAGATGTTATATGCAAAG
>NW_028069888.1:0-384 GCF_054177405.1 Leptonychotes weddellii
AACCACCCTGACATTGCCAATGCCTCATTCCACATCACGGGTGTAATTATAGGATGATTTGTTTTTGGATATTTTACCCAGTAATAAGTGAAGATGACCCCTTCTCTTTTTTGAGTCAAAGGCAAGTGCTAAGGAATGGATTCAATGATTAATTTAACAACTAAGAATATGGAGTAGTCTTCAGATTTTTTTTTTTTTTAAAGATTTTATTTATTTATTTGAGAGAGAGAGAATGAGAGACAGAGAGCATGAGAGGGAGGAGGGTCAGAGGGAGAAGCAGACTCCCCGCCGAGCAGGGAGCCTGATGCGGGACTCGATCCCGGGACTCCAGGATCATGACCTGAGCCGAAGGCAGTCGCTTAACCAACTGAGCCACCCAGGCGC
>NW_028069889.1:0-384 GCF_054177405.1 Leptonychotes weddellii
TCTGGATTCCTTACATTACATTTCAGTTGCTCACTCTTTGCTGACAATGAGGTCCTTTCTCCTTCTTTAGAAGATACGCCTATGGCCATTTCTTTCTCATCAGATTATAACCCCTTGATAAAGTGAAAAATCAAGAAATCTCTTCTGTTGGTTTTCACATGATAGGTAGATATCAAAAGAAGACTGTTTTTTTTTTTTTAAAGATTTTATTTATTTATTTGAGAGAGAGAGAATGAGAGACAGAGAGCACGAGAGGGAAGAGGGCAGAGGGAGAAGCAGACCCCCTGCTGAGCAGGGAGCCCGATGCGGGACTCGATCCCGGGACTCCAGGATCATGACCTGAGCCGAAGGCAGTCGCTTAACCAACTGAGCCACCCAGGCGCC
>NW_028069890.1:0-384 GCF_054177405.1 Leptonychotes weddellii
ACTACTCTCCCCTCTCTACATACCAAGGATGAGTTAACTTCTTTTTTCTGGTAATCTTCAGTTTTGCCTTAGTTTACAACCACAAACCAGAAAAGGTGATGAGGAAATTGAACATAATAGATCACTAAAGTACATCACAAGTGGAAAAGGAAAGGCATGTGTCCACCAGCTCTAGAGTGTATCATTTTTTTTTTTTTTTTAAAGATTTTATTTATTTATTTGAGAGAGAGAGACACAGCGAGAGAGGGAACACAAGCAGGGGGAGTGGGAGAGGGAGAAGCAGGCTCCCCGCAGAGCAGGGAGCCCGATGTGGGACTCGATCCCAGGACCCTGGGATCATGACCTGAGCCGAAGGCAGTCGCTCAACCGACTGAGCCACCCAGG
>NW_028069891.1:0-384 GCF_054177405.1 Leptonychotes weddellii
GGGCACCTGGGTGGCTCAGTTGGTTAAGCGACTGCCTTCGGCTCAGGTCATGATCCTGGAGTCCCGGGATCGAGTCCCGCATCGGGCTCCCTGCTCAGCGGGGGGTCTGCTTCTCCCTCTGCCCTCTTCCCTCTCGTGCTCTCTGTCTCTCATTCTCTCTCTCAAATAAATAAATAAAATCTTAAAAAAAAAAAAAAAAAACTTACTACAAAGCTATGGTAATCAAGACTCTGTGGTACTGACAAGGACACACAATAAATGAATAGAATTGAAATCCCAGAAACAAACTCTGGCATTTACGGCCAATTGATTTTTGACTGTGATGAAGACAATTTAGTCGGGGAGGAGAATAGTGTTTTCAACAAATTGTGCCAAGAGAAGTAG
>NW_028069892.1:0-384 GCF_054177405.1 Leptonychotes weddellii
CCAGTATCCTTGGCCACTCTCAAAGTAGCTCTTTACATAAAGTCATCTGCCTAAAGAATATATTACATAAAACCTTACATATCCACCAAGGGACCTGTACAGAGCAACACTTTGTTTTCCTAATTCGAGTTATGGTATGCCTCTGAAAATAATGTCCTCTTTTTCAAAAGTGCAATTTAGAACACTCTTTTTTTTTTTTAAAGATTTTATTTATTTATTTGAGAGAGAGAGAATGAGAGAGAGCACATGAGAGGGGGGAGGGTCAGAGGGAGAAGCAGACTCCCTGCCGAGCAGGGAGCCCGATGCGGGACTCGATCCAGGGACTCCAGGATCATGACCTGAGCCGAAGGCAGTCGCTTAACCAACTGAGCCACCCAGGCGCCC
>NW_028069893.1:0-384 GCF_054177405.1 Leptonychotes weddellii
TGTCTCCATAGCACACTTTAGCATTTTCCCATGGCTGTGTTTCTTTTAAATTATTACTTGATTGAGTGGTCTAGACTTCCCTTATTTTTCTTCAGTCTATTAGGTCAAATTCTCAATATTTCTTGTTAATGTTCGTGTGTGTGTGTGTGTGTGTGTGAAACAGAATTGCTCTTTTTCTTTCTTTCTTTTTTTTTTTTTTAAAGATTTTATTTATTTATTTGAGAGAGAGAATGAGATAGAGAGAGCATGAGAGGGGGGAGGGTCAGAGGGAGAAGCAGACCCCCCGCTGAGCAGGGAGCCCGATGCGGGACTCGATCCCGGGACTCCAGGATCATGACCTGAGCCGAAGGCAGTCGCTTAACCAACTGAGCCACTCAGGCGCCC
>NW_028069894.1:0-384 GCF_054177405.1 Leptonychotes weddellii
ATATCCCAACCTACTACTCTGTCCCTGGATTATTTTGATATCACTCATTTGAAATTTGCTATGTAGAATTCTCTTTGTTCTAGATTATAATCATTTCTTTTTTGTACAAATTCCAGAAGGTTTCTCCTTGTCTAATAGTGATCTTAACTTTGTTTTGGCATCTCAGTCTTATGGAAGTTTTAAATTTTTTTTTTTTTTTTAAAGATTTTATTTATTTATTTGAGAGAGAGAGAATGAGAGAGAGCACATGAGAGGGGGGAGGGTCAGAGGGAGAAGCAGACTCCCTGCCGAGCAGGGAGCCTGATGCGGGACTCGATCCAGGGACTCCAGGATCATGACCTGAGCCGAAGGCAGTCGCTTAACCAACTGAGCCACCCAGGCGCC
>NW_028069895.1:0-384 GCF_054177405.1 Leptonychotes weddellii
GATGGACTCTGAAACAAACTGAGGGTTCTGGGGGGGGGGGTGGGAGGATGGGTATTAAAGAAGGCATGTTCTGCATGGAGCACTGGGTTTTATGCACAAACAATGAATCATGGAACACTACATCAAAAACTAATGATGTAATGTATGGTGATTAACATAACAATAAAAATTTTTAAAAAAAGACCAGTTATTTTTGAAAATGCTGTTGACTCCCATCTGTTTATAGGTGGCCCCAAAGTGCCTATTGAAGCATTCTGTCCCCGAAGTGTGTACAACTGATTTTTGTTTAGTGGATAAATGAGAGGTGGGCTTCCCCCGCCCCAGGCTCTGGACTAGAGAAAGTTGTCCATTTATGACCAGTGACACTGCAAAGGGGCTGTCCAC
>NW_028069896.1:0-384 GCF_054177405.1 Leptonychotes weddellii
AGTGGGGGTGGGGAAGGCAGAGGCAGAGGGAGAAGCAGACACCCTGCTCAGCAGGGAGCCCCACACGGGGCTTGAACCCAGGACCCTGGGATCATGACCTGAGCCAAAGGCAGGTGTTTAACCGACTGCGCCACCCAAGTGCCCCTGTTTGTCTGTTTTTTTTAATGTAAGTTTTCTCCAGTTTAACTGGAGACAGGTTAGCAGAACTCACACTGTCTTGCCAGAAGTCAGTCTCCCTTTGCAGTTGTTCTTTGTTATGCATCAATAACAACAATAAAGGGGAATTTAAAACAGAAAAAAAATTGTAATCTCCACAAAAATATAAGACTCTTAGGAATGTAACTCACGAAAAGTAAATATGCTATTTGTTGAGACATCATACAA
>NW_028069897.1:0-7862 GCF_054177405.1 Leptonychotes weddellii
CCCAGTCACCCCATCCCTCCCACCCCACCCCCCACTCCAACAACACTCAGTTTGTTTCCTGCGATTAAGAATTCCTCATATCAGTGAGATCATATGATACATGTATTAAGACATTTTTATAATGACTTTATTTTCTACACAATAATTTATTAGGTGACTATATCATAATTTATTTGACCCTATTACTGGATGTATAGATTGCTTCAGAATATTTCCTATATTAGAGTACACGCAATTAAAAACATTCTGTTTTCAATAAGTATTTTCTTCATAGTTTGCATTATTTCACTCCTATTAAAAGTGTGATCGGTAGGGCCGAAGTTATGGATATTATTAAATATTTTAATACAGGTGCTTTTGCAAAGGGGTAAGTTAATACCCATTTTGTAATCTGAGCATGGCATTGCTGGAGAATCTCAACAAAAGGAATTTCCCGAGGTGACTCGGCCTCCAGCCTAGCTAGCTAGCTACTATTTCCCATCTCTTACATTTTCTTCACAATTTCTAGTATGCAAAAATGGTCCTCATTTTGGAAACCATTTATTTTCTCATCATCTGCAGAAGAAAACACTGAGACTAAAGGATGCTCAACCCCTCTTCCCAAAGTGACGGAGCCACAGATTGGGCTGGCTGAGAGGCAGCACAACATTCCGTTCTTATGCCCCTGTCTGTTAGTGGTGAACACAAGCTCATTGACCAGGGGTCAAAAGTGGAAGGTGATTTTAAAGCTAAGAGAGATCCAAACGTCTGTCAATATCCAAGAGAAAGAGTATCCGGCAGCCTGTATAAGAGCATACACAGCTGGAAAATTCCTTGAGAGGGAAGCCACCTCTTCCTGCCCCCCAAAAGTCCTTATGATAGTCAAGAAATCTTTGAGCACTTGCTTCTGAAAAATTTTGAGGCAAAACCCCCAGAATTTGGCCTGGCTTTAATCAAATATTTATGATGCCCTCATTAGTCTCCAGTCCAAGGGTAGTACAGGCTCTCGTTTGAATCTCCAAGTGGTAAGGGAGTTTTGAAAGGAAATGTCATATTATATGCACTGTTTATACAGATCAAATATGCATGTGTTGGTTTTGCAAGCTGGTGTCAGTACCGCTGTTATTTCCTGGGACAGTGATAATGAGGTGTAGCAGGCATTCCCGACGGGGATCTCGGGGAACATCTGGGCTGTGGTGGGCCCACAGAAGCCACTTCATGGCACTCGAGGCTTCCGTGGGGCCACAAGGACTTGAGAAGGAGTCTCTGTCACTGTACTGCCTGGTAAGTTTGATTGCTGTGCAATAATGAGGTGACATTCACACCCAGTCTCGCAATGAGGGGGAAGAATATTCCAGGCAGAGAAGCCTCTTCCATCACAGCCTGGGGGCCACGGACAACAGGGGGTTCATTCATCAAAGGCTGAGTCTAGTCAGAGACTGTGACGGGGGAGTGACCAGGAGTGAGTAAGACCAGAAAGTAGAGCCAGGCCTGAGTGGCCTTGTTGACTCCATTGTGGAATTTAGACATTATCCTCAGGGCGGTGGGAAGGCCTTCATAGGTTTTAAGCTAGCAAGTGACATCATCTGGTTTATGTCTTAGAAGATTGCTCGGGCTGCATTGTAGACAATGGATTGTCAGGAGGCAAGGCTGAAGCAGGAGGACTAATCAGGAGGCCGTTTCATGAGCCCTGGAGACACCACGGGATGGGAATGTGGAAGAGAGTGGCCTTGCAGAGGCAGAGATGTGGATAGATGTATGTAGGTGCCAGAATCAATGTTATTCAGTGGCTAGCTGTACATGGGGAGTGAAGAAGAAGGAAACCTCAAGCTTGACCTCTGAGTTTTAGCTTCGGTGACTATTCTGGGGCGCCTACGGAAAACCAGGGAAGTCGGTTTGGAAGGGCAGATGAGTTTGTCTTAGAGAATCTGAGTTTGAATCCACTGCCAGCTGACCCAGCAGGGATTCCAAGGAGGTAGTCAGCCTTTGCCCTCATCTTTAAGAACCTTGCAGTTTAGTTGAGGATGCAGGTGAGTAAGCAGAGGGTCACACCAGAGATGAGCAGTGCCATGGAATGCAGAGGAAGAGAGAACCGTGGAGGGGCACCTGACCCCAACTGGATGAGGGATGGTAGGAAGTAGGGAAGGCTTCTTAAAAAAAGACAAAACTAATATTTCATTTCCAACTTAAAGGATGATAAGGTTTTATCCAGGTAGCGTAGATATGGGCATTCTGTGGGAAGGGACTATAGACATGAGGTTGTGGAACGGAGGGAGAGCGTTGAGCCTGTTTGCCTTGGAAACTGTGTCTCCACAGCACCCAGGAGTGAATACGCACTCAATATTTATGGAGAAGGAAAATGCACTAAAGGTTTGCACAGGATGAATGGCAGTGAGGCAGGAGTGCCGCAAGGACAAGAGCACACAGGGCCTGGCAAATTAAGGTGAGGCATTCCAACTTTATCTGAGGTCAAGGGGGCTGGCGGACTGGTCGCATCCAGGATGAGACATGGTTTTCTCTTTGCTGGTATTTACTAATGCTGTTTTCACAGAAGGGTTGGAGCTCCTCAGACAACTTCATGAAGGAGATGAATGTTTGGATTTTGTTGACCCGTGTTTCCAGGTCTTTGTTTAGTGCAAGTTCAGCAGAAATAGTCTTCTGTGAAAGTTGAAGGTCTAAAGCAGATGTCATTGGAGGAGGCTGAAGGGCTCGCAGGTGTGTGGTGGGAAGGACTCCCTCAGGCACTCCGGGTGACTCCACACCCTGCTTTTCTCAGCACCCCCACCCACCCCACTCTCAGGGAGGGCCCTGGCAAGAGAAATACAACAGAAATGGGGAAACAGAGAGGGTGCGGAACTGGGCCCCTCTTGGGGGGCAGAGAGGAGTCAGAGCCCGCCCATCCTAGGTGTCTGGTTATTGCTGGGGTGGGGGGTGCCCTGGTGGGAGGAATGGGCATGTTATAAAAATTCTTTCTCTCCTTTCCCCTCATTTCTTTGCAACTTCCTTTTTATTAACACACCGAGTGAGGGACGCAGCGTGGAGCTGGGGGTTCCTCTTCCTTGGGAGGTCGTGCATGATGGAAAGCACATAAGATTTGGAAACAGGCAGCCCTGGCTTTTTAATCCCAGGTTTGCTTCTCCTTACTGGTGTGTGACATAGGATAGATTATTTCAAGTCTCTAAGCTTTTTGTGGTTGTCACTGTTCTTAAATAAAGGAAAGTTTCTTTTCCATCCCAGCACAGTGGTAAGATGTCAATGCCCAGTATTTGGTAGGCATTTAGTCAACATCCATTCTTGTCTTCACCCATTCTGGGAAGTACTTTTGGATCTAGAGATCCAAGAAGATTCTAGAGGGAGAATCAGGGAGGCAGAACTTTCAAAAAGGGAGCAGTTAAGGAGACTGGATACACCTTTGAGCCCAACTTACCTGTGTGGAAGAGGCATTAGAAAGTGAAGAAGGAAGCTGTGTGCAGGAATGAAAGGTGTGCATGTGGACAGAGGATCCCTTCAGTCAGCTTTCAAGGGCTCTGTGCATGACAGTGGGTGAGCATGTGGGTGGGTGGGTCTCTTTTCTCCCAACAGAAGAGGTGAAACCCCTGATGTATTGAGCTGGGTCCCGTCCTGTGGCCCCAGGTGTAATGTCTACATAAAATTTTGTAGATTGTATATTGCATAAAAGGAATAAAGGCTGCTGATGGATGTGCCAAAGGACAGATTTATGACTGATGTAGGGAGGTAGAGCCTGTATCAGGTCCTGTGGAGAAGGACGGATATGTGATTGGTTTGGGAGGGCAGGGCCTGTGTCTGCCTGCATGGTTGTTTGAGATCTGCTATTTCTCTGGTCACCTGCCTTGGGAGGGATGATTTGTCTGTGAGTCTTTCTGTTGGTTTCAGGATTAGGACACCCAGAATATGTCTGTTACTCTGTGTAATTATGAATAATCCATGGACACACTGCAGAGTCATACAGGTGTTATTCTCACCCCTAATTCCACTGATTTCCAACTGAACTTGGACCTATTTATCAGGGTCTTTATCATGGCCTGGACACATGGTTATAGGAGAGAACAAAATACAAACAAAGAGGGAAAAATCCAGTCCTGGACCTAGTGATCTCCCACTGTAGCTGGCAGATAGTCATAGGAGTTTCCTGCCAAACTATTTGTTGGATAAAAGATAATATAGTTCGATGTGAAGAGTATATAATTAGAAGTCAGTCCTCTGAGAGCCCAGAGGGATAACTATCAGCATGCATGGGGTATTTGGAAAAGGCATTTGAGTTGGATCTTGGAAGAAGGGACGGAAGAAGCAGAAGGCTATTTTGGTGGAGAGTGGTCAGGGTCATAGGATTGCAGACCTGGTTTCTAGCTCCACTTGCCCTGAAGAATTGTCTTGAACATGTAGGGGAAATAGTTAAGTTCATTCCCACTGGTTTCCCCGTCTGTAGTAAGTAGATCCCTGTCTCACTGTCTACAACCTCTTACTCCCCTACTCGATGTCAGAAAGGAAGCGATGTAGTATCAGACTGGAAAATGCTTCAAAAATCTATCGACAAACCAAGAAAGAGATTCTTAACTACAGAGAACAAATGGATGGTTATCGAGAGGCAGGGGGATGGGTGAAATAGGCGATGGGAATTAAAAATACGCTTATCATAATGAAAAAAGTCCCTCATGCTGCCCATGCACCTGGGGTCTGTTGGGGCTTCCTCTTGCTATGTCTCCAGGTACTACCCCAGGTCCATGCAAGGTAGCTTCATCTTTCTTCACAAACCCATGGATGTTGTCCTTCACCCTCCCGACTATTACCTCCAACCTCATTTGTGTTTATTTGCCCCATGACAGTTGTAGAGCAGGATGCATGTTTGTAAACTCCATGAAGACCAGAGTCTTATCTGGAATTTTCACCTCTGTGTTCCCAAGGTCTAGGTAGACCCTGGCAGGAGTTAGGGATCCATGTGTTTTTGGTGAATGAGTGGATGGGTACATAGATGGTTGGATGAATGCAGGTAAGAGGTAAGGTAGACCCTTCCTAGCTGCTTTTTTCCTATACATTTTGAAGATAAGACTACTGTGCTCTCTTGCCTTAAAATATATATATATTTTTTCTTTGTGTAATGTGTAGAAAATTTCTACTTATCCTAATTTGCTGTAGGAATTTTTTAAAAATGAGCATGTATAGAAAAAAAATTACCCCTATTCCAGTAGAAGGGGATTAACATAGTTAATATTTTGATAATTTTTTCAATTTTTTCCTCTGCATTTATCTGAATAGTGACCTACAAATTAATCATACAAACATCAGTATATTTTCAAAAAGGAAACAGTAATATTAAGGCAGTTTTACTTCTTAATTATTTTCCACCTAGCATTATATCATAAGCATAGTCTATGTTTGATACTTTTTAAAGGAACTTAAATTTTCACTGTATGACTGTATAATTCATTAAATCATTCTTATCTTGTTGGACTTTTTTTGGTAATACTTAACCTTTTAATATTAAAAACAAGAGAAAATAAATTTTTACAACCAAATCTTTGAGGGCAAAGTTAGTTATGTCCTTAAAATGAGGTTTTAGATTAGACTAATCAAGTCAATGTGTATAAATATTTTAAGACTTGTGACATACATTGCCAAATTGTTTTTCTCAAAAAATGCCTCAATTTATAAAATTTTCAGTAGTGAGAGAACTCACCAAAAATCAGAAGCAGTTTGGATGTCACTCTAAGTTTTATTGGATTTCATGCTCGTTGCCAGTTCTTAAATAACATCATTCAGTTCCTAATTTTGATTCCTTTCCATGATTAATTTTTCTTACTTATTCAACTAAATTTTTGGAGACTGTTTGTATCAATATTTGTTCTGACCTCTCATCCAGCGGAGAATAATTTTGCTAGGTCTGATTCTCTTCTCACTCCCAAACTTCTGGAGCTGTTGCTTCAAGATCCCCCATCATCAAATCCCAAAGAAGTTTGATGCTATCCTGAATTTTATTCTTTCTTAAATGATCTGTATTATATGCTTAGATACTTGTAGGACTTATTTTTTTCCTTCTTCTTGTAATTTGTCAATTTTGCTAGTATTTGCTTCTCTTTTCTTTGATTTTTTTCTCCCCTACATACATCCAGCCTTTCTGATTACTGCCCTGGGCTCTTGGAAATTGGTTGTTTACTTCTGTTCTGGTTATTCTCGCTTCTTACTCATGACCATCTTTCCTTAACATATTCGACACTTTCACTGTTCTCATTACCTTCTCTCCTCTTCTCCCTAATTATTTTCAGTTGTTTGTGGGCTTTTTGCTTTTGTTTTTTTTTTTTGCTCCAATTCTGAGAGACCTAGTCACATTTGCTCGGTGTCACTGATGCTATTTTTTTTCTGTGTCAGCGCGGCTCCTTAATGTCTCCTATGTAGACCCAAGGTGTCTCTGGTGTTCATACTCTCCTTCCCCACCACATCCAGCCCCTTTCTTCTCATTTACATGCCTTTTGACTTTGACTTTTTACTATGCCTGGTTTCCAGCTGGCCCCCATTGAACATGCCCAATAATCCAGACAATTTTCTTTTTTTTTCCTTTTCTTTTCTCCTTTCCTTCCTTCCTTTCTTTCTTTCTTTCTTTCTTTCTTTCTTTCTTTCTTTCTTTCTTTCTTTCTTTCTTTCTTCTTTCTTTCTTTCTTTCTTTCTTTCTTTCTTTCTTTCTTTCTTTCTCTTTCTCTCTCTCTCTCTTTCTTTCTTAATTCGGCACTACATCATTCTCTTTGTCGTGTTTTTTGCATGGACTATTTCATGGACTTTTTCAAGGACATGGCAGTCAATATGCTGAGTGCCTTAAATACATGAGTTTGTTTTCTTTCCCCAATGACCTGCCAGGTGTGCGTTATCTACTGCAGTGCATTTTGCAAATGAGGACATTGCAGGCTGGCAAAGTGGAGGTTGCCCAGCAGCTCAAGGCTGCAGAATCCGGCCTTTAGTCCACAGCATATGGGATGGATTTGGTAGGGTCATAGAAGGAGGCTCTGTGCATCCAAAACACCCCTTTCATAGTCCCCAGATCAGGCTCAGACTCTGCGAGGACACAGGATGAGTGCAAAACTACCATTTCCAAGATGAATGCCTACCAGGACCGTCCAGTCCGCTTCTGCCAAATACAGAGACCACGCCTTCCAGGACCTGTCATGCGGCCACTGGGTATCCTTGACTTTTTTTTTTTTTAAAGATTTATTTATTTATTTGACAGAGAGAGAGAGAGATAGCAAGAGAGGGAACACAAACAGGGGGAGTGGGAGAGGGAGAAACAGACTCCCCGCTGAGCAGGGATCCCTGTGTGGGGCTTGATCCCAGGACTCTGGGATCATGACCTAAGCTGAAGGGAGACGCTTAATGACTGAGCCACCCAGGCACCCCTACCCTTGACTTTTGACTCACTTGTTTTCTCAGTGTTACAGTCTCATAAGAACTAGAAAAAAGTAAGACAAGCAGTAGCAAGGAGGATACCTGACCTATTTTGAGTCTATGATGTGCTCTGTACTATGTGAACAGTACAGATTATCTGTGTCAATCCACAATGACTTGCGAAACCCCTAGGAGGGAGGGGTTGCTATTTGTTAACGTTCCCATTTTACAGCTAAAAACAGAGTCAGAGGCCACTGTCCTAACACCTCTACCCCCTAGAGAGCAAGGATGCTGTTGGAGGAGACAGTGGTGAGGTTATCACTCTAAGCTGTGCGGGTGTTAAGACCAGAGAGGTGGCTAGCTCTCTGTGTTGGCCACATCTTGCATTTCTGTCCCAGAGACCCCCCGAGGGTGGCTGCAGGTCTTCTTCCCTAACCTCCCACTCTCTGAGCAGTGGTAGATAGAGCAAGGGCAGGCTGGGGAGGTTCATCTTC
>NW_028069898.1:0-384 GCF_054177405.1 Leptonychotes weddellii
GCAGAAAGACAAACACTTTTTTTTTTTTTTTTTTTTTTTTTTGCGCACAGAAGCCTTGGGTTAATCTCCAGGGCAGGAGAGGAACATGTGTGCCTCCTGCACAACAACAGTATGGGCTCACGGGAAGGACTCTGTGATGGATGGGCTCTGGTCCTGGTTGAGCAGAACGCACTTGACAGAGGCGTGATGTCACTCCTGCATGGAACCATGACTCGTATTTACCACCTCGGCTTTAGTTCTGGGTGGTGGAGCCCAGAGCCTTCTCTTCCTCCCTAGAGCCTTCTCTTTTCCCTATCCCCGTGAAAAGAGGCCAGGAACACTGCTGGGCCACGGTGCTTCTGATGGGGGCCCCCCATCTGGATGCCACGTCTACCAACTTTCCAA
>NW_028069899.1:0-384 GCF_054177405.1 Leptonychotes weddellii
CAGAATAAGATTGGGTAAGATTGTGGTTGGTCCTTTAATTCAGCAAAAATTTGAAGATGGCCCGACTAGTTAGGCTAAGTCTTTTTCTGCTCTTGAGGCTGGGAAAGCATTACAGCCATGAGTCATTGTATGTCTTCCCTCTGCATCTTTATCATGACCACTGAACTCTGACCACTCTACAAGCAGTATAGGTCCCCACTTCCAGGAATGGCAATACCGAAGCTATACTGCATCTGGTTATGGCCAACGTGGGGCAAACCAGGAGACTAACTCTCCATCACGAGTACTGAGCAAAAAAGAGGAAGAACAAGCAGAAGATAGAGCTTCTGGAGGGAGCTGCAGAAAAATTTCTGAAAGATTTTGAAACAACCAACAGTGTTTCTG
>NW_028069900.1:0-384 GCF_054177405.1 Leptonychotes weddellii
CATTCACGTGGACGAGCAACCCACGCGTTAGCACGGGAGCGGGGACAACCGCTGGGAGGTCGGTGCAGGCCGCGGGTGACGAGCTCGGGCCTGGTGAGCGGAGGCCGTGCCGCTGAGTCTGGGCGCACAGCGGGCTCGCCGCCCTGGGAGGGCAGCGGCAACGGCCTGAGGGCCACCGGGCACCGGCCCAGCCCGAGCGAGGACGGGCGGGCAGACGCCAGGCGAGGGGAAGGGGTGCTGGAAAAGGCTGGGGTCAGGGGAGGACTGACCGGGGAGCCTTCTGGAAGCTCTCCTTCCTGTTAAGTCACCAGGACAAATTGCCGTGACCACACAGCGTTTTCCAAGCCGGAAGGCACCTGTGACGGCGCGTGAAGCCCGAGTGAA
>NW_028069901.1:0-384 GCF_054177405.1 Leptonychotes weddellii
GCCTGGGTGGCTCAGTTGGTTAAGCGACTGCCTTCGGCTCAGGTCATGATCCTGGAGTCCCGGGATCGAGTCCCGCATCGGGCTGCCTGCTCGGCAGGGAGTCTGCTTCTCCCTCTCCCACTCCCCCTCCTTGTGTTCCCTCTCTCGCTGTGTCTTTCTCTGTCAAATAAATAAATAAAATCTTTAAAAAAAAAAAAAAGAAAAAGGAAATATTAAGGATCACAGCAGATCTATCTAAAAAATGAATAGAATGAAATAGAATGAATAGAAATTAGGAGAATGAAATAGAAAAGAGAAAAAATAGAGAAAAATCAATGAAAATAACAGCTGGTACTCTGACAAGATTAATAAAATTGGTAAACACCTTTTATTTTACTGATCATG
>NW_028069902.1:0-384 GCF_054177405.1 Leptonychotes weddellii
CATTCACGTGGACGAGCAACCCACGCGTTAGCACGGGAGCGGGGACAACCGCTGGGAGGTCGGTGCAGGCCGCGGGTGACGAGCTCGGGCCTGGTGAGCGGAGGCCGTGCCGCTGAGTCTGGGCGCACAGCGGGCTCGCCGCCCTGGGAGGGCAGCGGCAACGGCCTGAGGGCCACCGGGCACCAGCCCAGCCCGAGCGAGGACGGGCGGGCAGACGCCAGGCGAGGGGAAGGGGTGCTGGAAAAGGCTGGGGTCAGGGGAGGACTGACCGGGGAGCCTTCTGGAAGCTCTCCTTCCTGTTAAGTCACCAGGACAAATTGCCGTGACCACACAGCGTTTTCCAAGCCGGAAGGCACCTGTGACGGCGCGTGAAGCCCGAGTGAA
>NW_028069903.1:0-384 GCF_054177405.1 Leptonychotes weddellii
AGGGTCATGGGATCAAGCCCCGCATTGGACTCCCTGCTCAGCGGGAAGCCTGCTTCTCCCTCTCCTCCCCTGCTCTTGCCCTCTCTCGCTATCTCTGTCTCTCTCTCAAATAAATAAATAAAATCTTTAAAAAAAAAAGAATATACAATTTTATTTTTCAAGTTTGTTCTAAAAAGTACCTTACTTTTTGGGCGCCTGGGTGGCTCAGTTGGTTAAGCGACTGCCTTCGGCTCAGGTCATGATCCTGGAGTCCCGGGATCGAGTCCCGCATCGGGCTCCCTGCTCGGCAGGGAGTCTGCTTCTCCCTCTGACCCTCCTCCCTCTCATGCTCTCTGTCTCTCATTCTCTCTGTCTCAAATAAATAAATAAAAAATCTTTAAAAAA
>NW_028069904.1:0-384 GCF_054177405.1 Leptonychotes weddellii
TTGGCCTTCCTAATGAAGACCAAATGTGCCCCTGTGACCCCAGGAAAATAGCCTAGTTTAGGCTCTGATCCAGGACCAATGGAAGTTCTAGGGGAAAAAGCTCAAGAGAAGAGCCCCTTCTCATAGCCTGGGCCCTTTCACTGCAACCACCGATTGGGGCACAGTTCTGTGTTAGTCCTTCTGATGGCTGCCTCAAGGAATCTGATCGCCTTAGGCACCACCTGGCACCAGAGAAATTCACAATGCCTGAAGCTGGGAACTGGGGTCCCCATGCCCAATCCACATTAAGGTACCAATCAATTCATGCATTTTGTCAACCCTGACGTTAGGTTTAGAGTTTAAGCTTGAGGTTGTAAAAATTCAGGTAACCCATTCCCATTGCAT
>NW_028069905.1:0-384 GCF_054177405.1 Leptonychotes weddellii
GTTGATGCCTTAACCTGGAATAATTTGAGAATTAGGCCTGTGTCTAAGGGCTTAGGCCATTTATTAGTTTATTCTTTCAACATCTGTTGAGTATGTGATAAGGGCCCAGCAAGTGCATTTATTTCAGATGTGAGAGCACAAAGGAGGGAGACATCCACCCACCGCAAGTCTCTCAGAGGAAGGGGAGCATCAAATGGAGACACTCAGGTGAGTGAGGTAGAAAGGTCAAAAACAAAACAGAAACTGCAGGATATAAACAAAGGTGAAGTTTTTTGGTCTCTTTATCCCCTTAACCTATCATACACTTTGTGCCTCTCTAGGTTGTGCAAATTTAGTAGCTATGTTGTGTTTCTTTTCTTATTTAACACAGAGAGAGAGAGAGAG
>NW_028069906.1:0-384 GCF_054177405.1 Leptonychotes weddellii
CATGATCAGTAAAATAAAAGGTGTTTACCAATTTTATTAATCTTGTCAGAGTACCAGCTGTTATTTTCATTGATTTTTCTCTATTTTTTCTCTTTTCTATTTCATTCTCCTAATTTCTATTCATTCTATTTCATTCTATTCATTTTTTAGATAGATCTGCTGTGATCCTTAATATTTCCTTTTTCTTTTTTTTTTTTTTTAAAGATTTTATTTATTTATTTGACAGAGAAAGACACAGCGAGAGAGGGAACACAAGGAGGGGGAGTGGGAGAGGGAGAAGCAGACTCCCTGCCGAGCAGGCAGCCCGATGCGGGACTCGATCCCGGGACTCCAGGATCATGACCTGAGCCGAAGGCAGTCGCTTAACCAACTGAGCCACCCAGG
>NW_028069907.1:0-384 GCF_054177405.1 Leptonychotes weddellii
TTGGGCTCCATGCTGGGCATGAAGCCTACTAAAAACAATGTGTCTTAAATAAAAATAAAATTTAAAATAATGGAAATCAAAAAGGCAGAATGAGGAAAGGGGAGGGAGACACCTTAGATGAGCAGGTTGGGAAGCTCCTGAGTCAGGTGCTCTGTGTGGCCATGGGAGCTCCCTTGTGTTTAAGAAAACCTTTGCCTTTTCTGAAGATACTAAATGGAATTAGCACCCTAAAGGGGAAGCGTCTAGCAGGCAGTGCAGAGGAGAGAGGAGGAGAGTCCCTCATGGCATTAACAAACGGTGAGGGCAAAGAGGACACTTTGCAGAGGGCAAAAACAGTCTCTTGGTGACGTTCCTCCCACTCACGGGCTCCAGGATAGGCATGGA
>NW_028069908.1:0-7862 GCF_054177405.1 Leptonychotes weddellii
AGTACTATAGCTCTCTTCAATAGTCCTTTTTAAATGATATCTAATAGCCACCTATATTTGAATTTCTCTGATTATCTTAAAGATGTCATTTTATCCTGGTTTGCTGGAAGCAACATCTTAACTAGGTTCACATACTACATTTGTCTGCCATGTCTCTCAAGGTTCTTTTATTTGATAACAACTCCTTCCTTTTCTTGCATATGCCATTGATTTGTGGAGAAATTGTTTTTTTCCTATAGAATGTCTACATTCTGGATTTGGCTTATTGTTTCCCGTTGGTGTCACGTCACTTCTAGCTCCAGGGTTCCTGCATACCAGTAGCTGTACTGGAGTTGATTCGACTTATTTCCATTGTTTCAGGCAAGACCAGTACTAACTGTGCTCTGTCCTCCAGATTGCATGGGATTGTGAGGTACCCAATACTAGTTGTCCAATTTTTAGTGACATTAAGACTGATCAGGTGACTTCTGTGGTTCGGCCCCAACCCTCCATTGAAAAGTACGTAATAAAATATCATCTAAGATTGTAGTATTCATGGATCACTTCCTAGACTCACTATTTCATTAGGGGTTGCAAAATGGCAACTCTCTGATTTTATCATCCTTCCTCTGCATTTATTAGCCAAGGCTCATCTACAAAGAAGGACTCTTCAGGTTTACTCTTTAGGTAAACTAATAGTTAATTCATCCAGGAGAGTCAGAATAAGTACTTGATTCTTTCCCTTTTAAAATCACTTTTTAGACTAATGGATTTGGAGTCTAGTGATTTCCAAAGGTAATCAAGGAAGTTTTTAGTTGGGTAATTTAATTTTTGGTATAATTATAAATTCACAGTTTAAAAAATATGTATTTGATATGTTTTAGTGCAATGCAGCCATTAGTCCTTTGGGTGCTTAAAGTGTCTCATTTTAGGCCAAGGGGGCATCTACTTCCAGAGATGGACACCTCAACCCCTTTGTCCTCCTATACTTGGATCTGCCAGCTTTGCATAAAGTCAAGTACAATGAATAGGTAGCAAGGAAGGAAGGGATGTTTGTTTGTAAGGAAGGAAGTTTGTTGGGATTGCCTGCTGGGGAATGGAGCAGGGCTGAGCCTGCTTGCAAACCCTCGCTGAAGCATTCCCTCCCCTGACTATGCTGCATCCTTCCCTGCTATGAGATGTGATTCCATGCATTAGATGTGCTCAGGATTCTACCTAAATGCAGCTGGAATCTACATTGAACTGCCTACTAGCAATCATGCTGGATCACAGAGGATTCAGGTGTGGTAGACGTTGGGTATGTTATCTAACTAGCAAAGAGTTCTACTTGAGGGTGTTATTAAAACGATGTATTTCCTATCTTTTCCAGATACACGGACTCTGTACTGAAGAAGGCAATTGGCTAGGCTTCTTAGGAGTCAAATCCAATATCTAACCACCATTGGTTCTGAGGGCTCATTCCTTGCCTCAAGAACAAGTCTTTGCTGTTGCAAAAAAATCCATTCCTTCTTATTCAGTCCTCAGTGGGGAAAGGAATAAAATCCAGTGTTTTCTTTACAAGGGCTTTAAATCTAGAGTTAAATCTTTTCTCTCTTTGTACCAAAAAGCATAACCACATTTAATCTCAGATCTCCTATAATTAGGACATCATTGGAAGACTCTTTTTTTTCCTCTTTTGAAATATCTTTCAGTGATGAAAATAATACATGCTCAACATTTAAATATTCAGAAAGTACACAACTTAGAATAAATACAAGTTATTTAGGTTTACACCAACTTGAGATAACCAGTATTATTGTTTTAGCATATGTCCTTCAGTTATTTCTGTCTCTGTCTCTCTCTCTCCACCTTAGTTATGTTACAATTTTGTTTACAAATTTGGCATTAGTTAAACATACAGATGTCACTTTGAGCCCCACATCTTAAGCATTTTTGTAATAAACTTTTTATTTTAGAATAATTTTAGATTCACAAAAAATTTATGAAGCTAATACAGAGAGGTCCTGTAGAACCCACACACCCAATCTGCCTATTATTAATACCTCACATTAGTATGGTACATTTGTCACAGTGAAGGAATATATATATATATACACACACACACATATATATATACATATACACATATATATATAAAATATATAATTATTAACTAGTCCATACTTTATTTGGATTTCTTCAGATTTTACCTAATGTCCTTTTTTTTATTCTAGGATCTCATCCAGGATACTACATTACTTTTAGTCATTATGTCTCCTTAACTCCTATTGGCTGAGACTGTCAGGCTTTCCTTGTTTCGATGACCTTGAAAGTTTTGAGGAGCAGTGGCCAGATATTTTGTAGATGTCCACATTTAGGATTTGTCTGATGTTTTTTCATGATGACACTGATGTTATGGGATTTTGAGAGGAAGACCGCACACATGATATTGCCATTCTCATCACATTGTATCAAGGGTACATGCTATTGACATGACTTATAACTGTTGATGTTAACCTTGATCATCTGGCTGAGGAAGTGTTTGTCAGATTTTTGTAAAGTTATTATAAAGTTATTCTTTTACCACTTTCCTTCATACTCTTTGGAACAAAACCATGCATAGCCCACACTTGGGAGGGGAGGAGTTATTCACTACCTGCTGGAAGGGGAAGCACCTATGTAAATAATTGGGAATTCTGCATGTCTATCTTCCCTCATTAATTAATTAATTTAATCATTTATTCATATCAATATGGGCTTATGATTATTTATTTTATATTTTGCATTACAATCCGGTATTTCTTCCTTCCTTTCATCCTCCCTCCCTTCCTCCTCCCTCTCTCCCTCCTTCCTTCCTTCCTTCCTCCTTCCCTTCCTTCCTCCCTCCCTTCCTCCTCCCTTCCTTCCTTCCTTCCTCCTTCCCTCCCTCCCTCCTCCCTCCCTCCTTCCCTCTTTCCTTCCTTCCTGGTACAAATTGTTCCAGCTTGGCCATTGGGAGCTCTTTCAGTGGGCTTTTTGATTATTTCCTAAATTTTTGGCACTGAAAGATGCTCTAGGGTTATTTTGTATATTTCTTCCCCCCGGTCCTACAATCAGTCGTTTCTCCAGGGAGCTTTCTTTTTTCCTAATGGTATTAGTCAGGGTTTTCCAAAGAAACAGAACCAAGCAGACATATATATATATCTATGCATATATATGCATAGATATAAAAACACATTACAGATTTATGACATATACAATACACAGAATTACATATACATACATATAATTATATATCATAAATCTATAGTAAATAAATGTTTTATATATATAACATATATAATCACATGATCCAATTCCTTATAATAAATCTTTTTTGCATCTATCTGTCTATCTATCTATCTATCTATGATCTTGTATGCATGTATATATATACAAAAAGAGATTTATTACAAGCCATTGGCTTGTGGGATAATGGAGGCTGGCAAGTCCAAAATCTGCATAGCTGCTGTTCCAGTTCAAATCCGAGGGCTGGCAGGCTGTTGCAGAGCCAGGAAATGTTGGTGTCCCAGTTTGAAGGCCATCAAAGCAAGAGAATTGCTTATTTAGGGGAGGGTCAGCCTTTTGTTCTCTCTAGGCCTTCAAAGGATTGGATGCAGCCCACCCACATTATGGAGAGCAATCAACTCCATGCAAACTACCAATTTAAATGTTAATCTCGTCTAAAAACATCCTGACAGAAATGCCCAGAATAATTTTTGACCAAATATCTGGGCACCTTGTGGCCTAGTCAACTTCACACATAAAATTAACCATCACACTAATACTGGGTCATGGAATTAGAAACCAAGATCTGGGTGCTAGATGTGCTACTGGAGTGTCATTGTTTCCAGGTGCCCTTAGGTGGTGGAGTGAAAAACCAAAGTGTACATTCTAGCATTTCCCTGCATATACACATATCTATAAATGTTACCATATGTAACCAACTGTATCTCTACTAAACTAACCATAAGCTCATGCTGATGTCTACATCTTTAGTTCGTTAACATAAAGATCACTTTAGCTTTCTCCTTTGCTTCTATGTAAACTCGCACCAACAGTGAGAAACCTGGCTCTAAGCATCTGCCATCCATTTACTTAATTTTTCAACACCAGTGTATGTGTGTAGTGGCTTCACAATTTTCATACTTTATCCCTGTGGGAATCAACCTTATCAACTACAGCGTTTACTATAATAGCTCCTCTTAGCCTTTAGTCTTACAGATTCCACGCATTTCCAAAGTTACTTAGGTCAGCCTTTTTTTTTTTAATCTCCAAACCCTTTCATGAGGTTGTTTCATACATTTGTAATACAGTAGTTCTTTTTTTTACATTCCATCGTGGGATTGCTCAATCTCATAAATTATTCCTTTTTAATTTCGAATATTAAAGTTCACTCTTGTGCTACAAAATTCTGTGAGTTTTAACAAATTCAGAGTGCCGTGAATTCACCATTACAGTACCATACAGAAAAGTTTAACTACCCTAAATAAGTCCTCCTGTGCTTCACTTATTTAACCTTGCAAAAGTCTTTTGCCTTTCCATATAAATTTTAGAATCAACTTGTTGATAATCAACAAAAGAGCTTGCTAAAATTTCAATTGAGATTGTGTTGAATCTATATAGGAAACTGGGAAGAATTGAGATCTTAATAATACTGAATCTTCTAATCCATAAATATGGAATATCTATTCATATTTACACTTTTGATTTCTTCGATCAATATTTTATAATTTTCCACACATAGGTGCTCTTCATATTTTATTAGATTGATACATAAGTACTTAATTTTTGGTACTACTATAAATGATACTTTTTTTATTTCAACATTCAGTTCTTTACTGCTGGTATATAAAAAAAAATGACTTTTTTAATAGTAATCTTGTGTACTACAACTTTGCAATATTGGCTTGTTTTTTCCAGGAGATTTTTGACAAAGTCTTTCAGATTTCATACATAGACTATCATGTCATCTGGGAATAAAGACAGCTTTATTTCTTCACTTCTAATCTGTATAACTTATATTGCTTTCTCTCATCTTATTGCGCTGGTTAGAACGTCCAGTACGATGTTGAATAAAAGTGGAGAGAGAACACATGCTTGTCTTATTCTCAACCTCAGAAGAAAAGGGTCCAGTCTTTCACCAGTAAGTGTGATGTTAGCTATAAGTTTTTTTTAATGTTCTTTACTAAGATGAGGAACTTGTCCTCTATTCCTTGTTTGGTGAGGTTTTTTTTTAAAATCAAGAATGGATGTTGGATTATGTTATATAATTTTTTCTGCATTAATTAATATAATCATATGATTTTTCTTCCTTAGCCTTTTGCTATGGTGAATGACATTGATTTTGAATGCTGAATCGGCCTTTCATGTCTAGAACAAATCTCATTCATTGTGGTGTAGAATTCTTTTTATACATCCTAGGACTCAATTTGATAATATTTTGCTGAACATCTTCATATTCATGATCATAATAGATATTGGAGTGTACTTTACCTTTCTGGAAACCTCTTTATCTGGTTTTGGTATTAAAGTAATGCTGTCCTCATAGAATGAATTAGAAAGTGTTCTTCCTGCTTCTATTTTCTAGAAGAGACTGTCAAGAATTGGTACCATTTCTTTTTTAATTGTTTGGTAGAATTAACCGATGAAAATATCCAGGCCTGGTGCTTTCTTTTTTGGAAGGTTATATATTATCGATTTGATTTCTTTAATAGATACAGGACTATTATCATTATCTGTTTCTCCTTGTGTAATCTTCAGTAGTTTTGTGTCTTTCTGATTTGGCGCATTTCATCTAAATTATCAAATTTGTAAGTATAGAGTTGTTTGTAGCTTTTCTTGATTATAGTTTTGACATCCATGCACCATAAGATTTTAATTTAAATCCATATATGCATATACGGGGTTTCAACCTCTTTTTTGTGTATTGCTATATCCTAAATAAAATTCTTTGCCAATTATTTTACTTTCCATTATTCCTCATGGGAATATTAGTGTGTGGTGAGTAGGCTTAGATTTTGGAAGCCAAATGTCATAAATCTGGTATTAGGTAAATTCTGTGCAGAAAGTGAGTTGGTGCCAAAATGAAAGGCTACCTCTGCTCCCCCGCAGGGTTGGTTGGAGGGGAACACAGCAGGATACTGATACAGCAGGATCCAGAAATACCTTTATAAATTAGCCAATCCATGAGAATTTCTCTTGTACTGAGGGTTGGGGGTAGGAGCATGGAGAAAACGGACTGGAAACAGTAACTGGCCCTCAGGAAGTAGAAGTTAACAGATCATCCTTGAACTGTATCCTGTTTTCCCTTAACCATTCTTAGAAGTCAAAGCCTGCCAGGGCACACCTGGATGGGATGCGAGACCATCACATCAGGGCAATAGGAGCTGACTTCTTTGAGCCACTATGAGAAGCTTATGAGTTAAGGAAGAGGGAGTTTCCATTCTTATTCTGCCTTCACACTTCAAGAAATCAGCATCTAAGGGCGCCTGGGTGGCTCAGTTGGTTAAGCGACTGCCTTCGGCTCAGGTCATGATCCTGGAGTCCCGGGATCGAGTCCCGCATCGGGCTCCCTGCTCGGCAGGGAGTCTGCTTCTCCCTCTGACCCTCCTCCCTCTCATGCTCTCTGTCTCTCATTCTCTCTGTCTCAAATAAATAAAAAAAAAAAAGAAAGAAAGAAATCAGCATCTAAGTTTTGTGCCTGAGTTTTTGGACCCTTAATTTGTCCAGCTGTAGAGTTTTCAATTTTTTCATGTTGTGAGGATTATTGGAATTCACATCCACATACATACACCATCCTGTATTTGTACTATTTTCTCAGGATACATTTCTAGAAGTATAATTCCAGTTCAGGGATATACACAATTTAATTATTCTTCATACACCTTGTCAGGCAAGTTTCTAGGTCATGAAGGTAATTGCAAGCAAAAATCAGATATCTTATTCTCTTGCCGATGTTCTTTTGCTGTAATTGGACAGTAATATATTTCTCTGGGCATTAGGGGTGGCCACTGGGGCAGGTGGCAGAGAAGTCTTGGAGACCAAGTTAGAGCGATTAAGCTGCTACTATCTAATACAGGCAGTAAAAATAATTTTATAATGATGGTAGACCAGATCCCTGCCACTCCACTTGCCAAACATTTGTATGGAATCTGATCGGGGAAGGAATTCTGAATATCAGGATACCAAACGGCAGTTTGTTGAAACTGTCTGAAGGAAGGGAGTAAAGTACATGGGTATTGGGAGTATCCATCACATGATAAGGCATTTGTCCAATGAAAAAGCTCAAGAATCAAAAGTGATAAAGCAAGTCAATACTATACCATAAATTATATTATAAATCTGCTTTATTGCAATTAGAAGAGAGCAAAGAACAGAAAACATCACAGGGAAACAAACCCTGTTTATCACACACCTGGTTACTTGTGCTTTCATAACCATTGTGAGGGAGGACCTCAATATTTGAAAGATGGTGAATTCCTGGGCCAGTAAAAGCAAGAAGAAGTTGTCCTATTCTGGAGTAGGACCCCCGCAGTGACCTCCTGATGGTGAGTGATGGAAACTCAGGTGGAGCACGTAGAGCCAGTGAGGAGAAATGAAGGCACTCAGTAACTCTAGCTCAAACTCAGAAAGTAAGAGAAATCAGAGACAGGAGAAGAGAAGGAGCCTGAGAGAGGGCAATGCAGCTATCGACGGGGACAACGTGGGACCAAGAGCCGATGGCAGGACTTAGTGCTGGTAGCTCTTCCTGCTGGAGGATGAGCTGGTGGTGTATTTGATGGTGGAGCTGCTGCCCCCAGAGGAGCTGAAGCCACCCGCCATGCCTCTGCCACTGCCGGAACTGAAGCCGGCTCCAAGGCTGTGGCCGCTGCCGTAGGAGTAGC
>NW_028069909.1:0-384 GCF_054177405.1 Leptonychotes weddellii
CTGGGTGGCTCAGTTGGTTAAGCGACTGCCTTCGGCTCAGGTCATGATCCTGGAGTCCCGGGATCGAGTCCCGCATCGGGCTCCCTGCTCGGCGGGGAGCCTGCTTCTCCCTCTGACCCTCCCCCTCTCATGTGCTCTCTGTCTCTCTCATTCTCTCTGTCTCAAATAAATAAATAAAATCTTTAAAAAAAAAAAAAAAAGAAACTCCAAAATTTAGAAAATGATGCCATGACTAAGACATGTTCATACTAGTAAATCTATTTCTAGGATTCATTGCAGAGGAAAATCAGAGTTGTTTTTTGTTTTGTTTTGTTTTTTTTGTAAATAGGGATGTTTGTCATACATTATTTACAATACCACAAAAAAATGGAAATGACTTACATT
>NW_028069910.1:0-384 GCF_054177405.1 Leptonychotes weddellii
CATGAGTTAACAGTCTTTCTAAAAATGGTTAGTTTTTTTCCTACATCGAGAGTGTTAAGAAATTTATCAATTTCATAATATAAAATGCTTCCCAGCTGCTATTACACATCACAAGGTATACATGTGATAATGAGAAGAGCTATGTATTTTGTCAACAGTTTCATCTCATACAAGTCACTATTACCATTTTTTTTTTTTTTAAAGATTTTATTTATTTATTTGAGACAGAGAGAATGAGAGACAGAGAGCATGAGAGGGAGGAGGGTCAGAGGGAGAAGCAGACTCCCTGCCGAGCAGGGAGCCCGATGCGGGACTCGATCCCGGGACTCCAGGATCATGACCTGAGCCGAAGGCAGTCGCTTAACCAACTGAGCCACCCAGGCG
>NW_028069911.1:0-384 GCF_054177405.1 Leptonychotes weddellii
GGGAAATTGTAGAATAGGTATTTTATATATGTGTGTGTGCATATATGTGAATCAGAAGAAAGAAGGGCAGATATTGGCAGGTGTATCACGGCAAGCATTAAACATGTGCATTACCAAGGATTTTGCTTTCCATCCTGGAACTTCTGTACACTTCCCAAGGTTTTCTCTAACGCACACGCATTTCTTTTTTTTTTTTTTTTAAGATTTTATTTATTTATTTGAGAGAGAGAGAATGAGAGACAGAGAGCATGAGAGGGAGGAAGGTCAGAGGGAGAAGCAGACTCCCTGCCGAGCAGGGAGCCCGATGCGGGACTCGATCCCGGGACTCCAGGATCATGGCCTGAGCCGAAGGCAGTCGCTTAACCAACTGAGCCACCCAGGCGC
>NW_028069912.1:0-384 GCF_054177405.1 Leptonychotes weddellii
TCTCCTGTAAGCATTTCTCCCAGCAAGCTTTTCGTGCCTTTAACTTCCCTTTAGGTCCTACCTCCTACTTAGTGGACGCCTCCTGGTCCCCAGGAAATAGGTGCCAGCAGGTCTGGAGGTCTCCTCTTTCTCTTTCCATACATTAGTAATCTTGTTTTCTCTTCTTAAGGTAAAAGAGACCATTTCTTGTAAGGGTTACCATGACTCCTCCCACTTCATCCTCTCCTGCCTTCTTAAGATCTCGCTGTCAAAGTCTTCACTCCTGCATTGTTTTTTAAAATTTTTTAAATTTAAAATTTTTTTTTAAAAAAGATTGATTTATTTATTGAGAGAGAAAGAGTGAGTGAGAGAAAGACAGAGAGAGAAAACACAAGTGGGGGGAGG
>NW_028069913.1:0-384 GCF_054177405.1 Leptonychotes weddellii
GAGTTGTCCAGGACCAATCACGAAGACTTGGTTCCGAAGAGTGCATTTGCATCAAGAAGAAAAAGAGCTGGAAGGAGGGTGGTGGAGCCCAACAGGCCTGGCCTGGGAGGCACATAGCTAAACCCCCCGTGTCAGCACCATATCTCACACCCTGTGCAGCTTTTAACAACAACAACAAAAAACTATTTTTTTTTTTTTTAAAGATTTTATTTATTTATTTGAGAGAGAGAGAATGAGAGACAGAGAGCATGAGAGGGAGGAGGGTCAGAGGGAGAAGCAGACTCCCTGCTGAGCAGGGAGCCCGATGCGGGACTCGATCCCGGGACTCCAGGATCATGACCTGAGCCGAAGGCAGTCGCTTAACCAACTGAGCCACCCAGGCGC
>NW_028069914.1:0-384 GCF_054177405.1 Leptonychotes weddellii
GGCGGAGCAAGATGGCGGAGGAGTAGGAGACCTGGATTTCGTCTCCTCTCAGGAATTCAGCTGGATCGGGATCAAACCATTCTGAACACCTACAAACTCAACAGGAGATTGAAGAAAAGAAGAGCAACAACTCTCTCATCAGAAAAGCGACCACTTTCTGGAAGGTAGGACGTGCGGAGAAGTGAATCCGAGGCGATATTCGGGAGGATAGACGGCGGGGGAGGGGCCTCCGTCGGCCACTTCTGGCAAGTGATAGAACCACGGAGCACAAAATCGGAACTTTTAAAAGTCTGCTCCACTGAGGGACGTCACTCCGGTGGCTGAGCGGGGGGTGGAACCCTCCGGGACAGTGTGGTCTCAGGACCCTCGGGGTCACAGAAAGAC
>NW_028069915.1:0-384 GCF_054177405.1 Leptonychotes weddellii
TAGATGATAAGATGATGGCTGCCCAGCTCATAGACATGAACTTTTATTCATAGTTGGAAAGTCGTGAATTTTTAAGGTTTATCTGTTACCACAGCATCATCTAGACCTTCCTGAGTATTGTATCATTCAAGACGCTGCCCAGATGTCACTCTGGCTCCTTCCTCTTCCATTGTGCTCCTCTTATCTTTTTTTTTTTTTTAAGATTTTATTTATTTATTTGAGACAGAGAGAATGAGAGAGACAGAGAGCACATGAGAGGGGGGAGGGTCAGAGGGAGAAGCAGGCTCCCTGCCGAGCAGGGAGCCCGATGCGGGACTCGATCCAGGGACTCCAGGATCATGACCTGAGCCGAAGGCAGTCGCTTAACCAACTGAGCCACCCAGG
>NW_028069916.1:0-384 GCF_054177405.1 Leptonychotes weddellii
TCAGGCATTGAATTTATCCTAATAGGAACTAAAGAATTAACAAGAGCAGATCTAACCTGAGGGCTGACTTCATGGGCATGTGATATGAGGAGTCACCTGGGGCCACCTGTTTAGAAGGGCCCAGACTTAGTGCGCTGTTGTTGCCATCTTGAAATTCATGATAATTATTCAACAAAAGGTCACCATTTTTTTTTTTTTTAAGATTTTATTTATTTATTTGACAGAGAGAGACAGCGAGAGAGGGAACACAAGCAGGGGGAGTGGGAGAGGGAGAAGCAGGCTCCTGGCTGAGCAGGGAGCCCGATGCGGGACTCGATCCCAGGACCCTGGGATCATGACCTGAGCCGAAGGCAGACGCTTAACCGACTGAGCCACCCAGGCGCC
>NW_028069917.1:0-384 GCF_054177405.1 Leptonychotes weddellii
GATGGACTCTGAAAAACAGGCTGGGGGTTCTAGAGGGGAGGGGGGTGGGAGGATGGGTTGGCCTGGTGGTGGGTATTGAGGAGGGCACGTTCTGCATGGAGCACTGGGTGTTATGCACAAACAATGAATCATGGAACACTTCATCTAGAACTAATGATGTAATGTATGGGGATTAACATAAGAATAAAAAAAAAAAAAAGAACCACTGAGACTTCAGAACTTGTCAATACATCATTATGCACCTTGTAGGCAAGTTTCTCCAGGAAGTATTAATAGTTTAGGAAGAAAGCATTATGTGCGGTCAATTCTCTCTCTTGAAGATTCATAATGTACAATGTGTTAAAGGCTCTGAGAGTCTTACGGTAGAGAAACTTATCTGTGTTT
>NW_028069918.1:0-384 GCF_054177405.1 Leptonychotes weddellii
GGAAATTAACTCAGTAGGTATCCCAAATTTTATTTCCTCTTAAACTTCATGTTAAACTTACATAAAACTAAAATAACTAGTGTATTCATTCAATCTAGTTTTTTTAATGCATGAAAATAATTGTTTCATTGCCTGATTTTTAAGAAAAAGACACACACACACACACACAAAGAGAAGAGATTGATTTCTTTTTTTTTTTTAAAGATTTTATTTATTTATTTGAGACAGAGAGAATGAGAGAGAGAGAGCACATGAGAGGGGGGAGGGTCAGAGGCAGAAGCAGGCTCCCTGCCGAGCAGGGAGCCCGATGCGGGACTCGATCCAGGGACTCCAGGATCATGACCTGAGCCGAAGGCAGTCGCTTAACCAACTGAGCCACCCAGG
>NW_028069919.1:0-14735 GCF_054177405.1 Leptonychotes weddellii
TCAAGCCCAGCTATTATCTTTAAAGTCATGATTCTGAACTGTAGATCCGACATCATACTAATGTCCATATTGAGTAGGTCCCTGGCAGTTGGTACTACCTCTTATTCTTTTTGTTGAGGTGATTTTTTCCATCTTGTCATTTTGTCCAGAGGAGAATAGGTGAATGAGAGAACAAAATGCTAACAGGGTAACAACGTCCCCAGAAAATATACTCTAAACAAATCAGAAAAGACCTGAAGCTGGGGGAAAAGAAAGGGAAAGAAAGGAAAAAGAAAAAGAAAAAGATAAAAGCAAATAAAAACAGAACAAAACAACAAAAAAAACTAGAATGTGATCAAATATGATCAGGCTGGTGAATAGATCAGTGCCACACACTAGATTTTGGGTATATTTTGGTGTGTTAGAAGAAAGTGCCTCCCAAAATTTTAAAGAAGGAAAAATTTATATATGTACAAAAATAACAGTTGATATGATGAAGGGATGGAATATGACTGTAAAGATGAAAATTATAAAAAATTTTATAAAAGGAATTGATAAGAAGTTGTTTGAAAAAAGAAAGGATTTAAAAAAAAAAAGAAAGAAAAAATAGGGAGAGAATGTGATCAGTCAGGAGAGTAGAACAAAGCCATACACTAGAGATTTAGGGTATATTTTGATCTGTTAGAAGAAACTGTATCCCAAAATTTTAAAGAGAGAATAACATATATATATGCCAAAAATAAGGGTAACTACTATGAAGGGATAGAATATGATTCTAAAAATGAAAAATAAAAATTTTTTTTAAAAGAGGGATTGATAAGATGTTGGTTGAATAAAGGAAAAAGAAAAATTCAAAAAAAAAAAAGACCATTAAAAAACAAATTAATTTTGAAAGACTAAAGAATCATGGTAAAAAAACCATGGATTCTGTGTGCAGTATTCCCCTAGGTCTGGAGTTCTGCTGTTCTCATTGATCGGTAAACTTGGTCTTGGTGGGCTGTTCTTCCTGATCTTCTGGGGGAGGGGCCTGTTGCCGTGGTTCCCAAATGTCTTTGCCGGAGGTGGAATTGCCCCGCTCTCGCCAGTCTGGGCTAAGTAATCTGCTTGGGTTTGCTCTCAGGAGCTTTTGTTCCCTGCAAGCTTTCCGTACAACTTTGGAGGACGAGAGTGAAAATGGCAGCCTCCCAATCTCAGCCCCGGGGGAGCTGAGAACTCGGGACCCCGCTCCTCAGTGAGCCCCCAGAGAAAAGCAGTCAGTCACTCCCGTCTCCCTGGTCTCCGGCTGCACTTCGTGCTCACCCGGCCTGTGACCAAGCATTTCTATCTCTGGCACCCAACCCCGTGTGGAGTCTCCAAACCCAGCAGATCCCTGAGGTGCGCTCCTGTGCCACTTCTCCCTGGGGAGGAAGGGGATTCTCCCCAGGTCTGCAGCTTGTTGGGTCCCTGCTGGAGGAGCAATGGCCTGACTGTGCCGCAGATCTCGGTTTATGGCAACCCCAAGCTGAGAGCCCGCTCCTCAGCTCCATCTCTGTAGCCGGCTTCCCTGCTCCAATACCTGGGACCTCTGCTGTACTCAGGCACCCCCAGACTTTCTGTGACCCCGAGGGTCCTGAGACCACACTGTCCTGTGAAGTTTCCACCCCCCCCCTTAGCCACTGGAGCGATGTCCCTCAGTGGAGCAGACTTCTAAAAGTTCCGATTTTGTGCTCCGTGGCTCTATCACTTGCCAGAAGCGGCCGACGGAGGCCCACTCCCCCGCCGTCTATCCTCCCGAATATTGCCTTGATTCACTTCTCCGCACGTCCTATCTTCCAGAAAGTGGTCGCTTTTCTATTCAGAGAGTTGCTGCTATTCTTTTCTTTGATCTCCTGTTAAGTTCGTAGGTGTTTAGAATGGTTGGATCCCTATCCAGCTGAATTCCTGAGACCAGATGAAATCCAGGTCTCCTACTCCTCTGCCATCTTGCTCCACCCCTCATTCTTTCTTTCTACAAATATTTACTGTTCCCCTGTTTGTCCACTTAGTTAGAATCTTCTGGGTAAATTTTATTTCCATGAATGATAAATTTTCCATAATAGTGCATATCCCCAAAACACTCCTGTCACATTTCCCCAGCCTTTATTCCTGTTATATAGTTGATTAGTGAAGGACAATTATTGGTCCTTCTCTCTTAATTAAATGCATGACAGATATCCAGGGCACAGGGATTATCTCTCTCTTTTTATTCTTTCTCCAGTGAAACCAGATGGAGGCAGAAACATGGGAAAGCATATATGTTCTATAGCCTGTTGAGGAAATATGATTTAAAACAAAATCTCTTCCCAACCCAGAAAACCTCTCTATAAGGGTAGAAGAGAAAGATAATTTTTTTTTTATTGAAGAGCATTAAACCAGAATGGATCATAGGCATTGCACTAAGACATTGTTTTTCCTTTTGGTCTCCTTTGATATCCTGGTGGATGGTGGGTACCTTATTTCTGCTGAGTAGAGTTGTCATCTCATGCTGTTCACTTGTCCTCAGCTAACTTTACCTGGTTGGCAGGAGGACAGAAATCTCATTCTTGCTCTTCATGTAGCCTCTACTGACAACATGGTGGCAGAGTATGGTTAGTGACCACTGGATGGTGGTGGGATTTCCAGCTTTGCATTTGAATCCTCTGGTGCTAGCTGGAGTAATAGATATACCTTATTACTATAGGATGGGGTGGAAATCCAGGATCCCTGCATGGCCCCCACTGACACTATGATGGTGGAGTGTCATTATTGCTGGGCAAGGATGAAGCTCCCAGCTCTTCATGTAGTATTCTTGGATACCACACCACTGCAGTTGAGGGAGTGTGTGTGTGTGATTTTTTTTGGGGGGGGGCACCTCACCATAGCCAGTTAAGGCTATATGCCTAGTCTTCCTACTTGGTCTTTGGAGACAGGCTTGGTGGTGGGACTGCAGCTTTCTCCATGGTTGCTGGGCTAGAATTGTCACTGCTAAAGTGTGTTTTGTGTTTTGTTTTGTCTGTCTTACTGAGTTGTCCTTATGTCCCTATACTTTGTCTAAAAACAGAAGACTTTCTTGGCCCCTCTTTGCACCATTGGTGTTTCTATATTGCTGACTTTAGCACCCGGTCTGGGTTATGTGAAGCAAAAAGAAAACCCAGTAAACTCACCAATACATTGTTCTTCAGGCTCACGTTCCTAGCCAGTCCGCTTTTTTCTCACCACTTTTCACCACTATACGCAGCAATGTATATTGTCTGGGGTTTTTAGCTGAATTTAGCAGGAACAGGGGAAAGCGTGTCTATCTCATTTTGGTCTGGATATTGCTTTTTATATAGTGCCCTACATCTAAATCCAAAATATCTTCTTTATCTTAGCGATATTTTCAGAAGTCTAGGTTGACAATGTCTGTCATTTCCTTGTAAGTACTATGTGGAATCTCTTTGAAGGATGAAATTCTCTATAATGTGAGGACATTGGTGGTTTAAAAAAAATGGGAACTAGAAATGAATGAATAAACTTTAGATGGAAACTTTCTCTTAGTCCTGATCACAACTAAGAAGTCAAGATATCTGAGAAAGAGGTTGAATGTTACCCTCCACAAGAAAAAAAAGTCTTTAAAATTTTGGGGGCAGTTATAGTTAATTTAAGATAGGGTATACAAACTCTGGGGGCATGGTATTGTGCTATATTGTCCCTGTATGCCAGGCTGGTGGGAATGGTTGTTCAATGAAGATAAATACTATATGGTGTTATGGAAGTTAAGGGTTTGTAAGGCAGAACTGGGAAATGCACTGATAACAAGAATCCTGAAAATTTCTCCAGTTAATAGCAAGTGGAGAAAAACATATGGAGCAAGTGTTTGTCATTTTTGAAATACACACTGAGCCACAAATATTATTGGAGGATTATCTCCCTCCAGTGTGAAGGTCACGTGTTGAATTTTTCAAAGAAGAGGTCATTTGGAGAGGAGTTAAGATGTCTTTAAGGCTCTTTGATTAAAAAAAAAAGAAAAGGAATAAAAGGAAAATTTGTTTAGGTTAAGTGGAAATCTCTTCCCCCAAATAATAGTGTTGTTCCACAGAGCAAAGAGAAGAAAATAATAAATTGCAATATTTAACAGAACAGAGAGGAAAGATCAGCAGAGGAAAATGGATGATGAAGGGATTTGAAGAGTAAGAGCCACTTTGTAGTAATTATGGGTGAAGGATAGATCCACTCTGTCTCATATACACTATTAGTGACTCAACCCAAATACACTATTTTACTTTTGGAGTATTGACATGTATGTAATCTTTATCTGTTGGACTTGAAAAGATGTGCTCCTAGGTTAGAATAAAGAACTAAAATATTTCTGAAGATGAAGTCAATAAAAATGTTTTAAAGAAAATTGGTTCTCTTTTATACCCATTTTTAAAAAATTATTTCTCTTTGCAATGATGATTTCCTTTTGAATATTTCTAATAGTATTGCATCTTCACTTGGGATTATAAATACTTATTGCAAAAATATTGATGTTAAGCTGAATATTATTAAGATATTTTGGATTCTTGTCCATTTTGTCTTCTCCTCTTAAGGTGTTTTTCTTTTTATTCACTTTCACTCAGTATCAGACTCCCTGTCATTTATCATGCTACATTTACTGTGAACTGAATTCTACCAGCCAGTTCTTGATGACTCCTCTACTTTCAAGACAATGCAATAAATCACAAAGAACACACTCTTATTAAATATATATTTTCTAGGGAATTTTGGAAAACCATAAATTAAATTTTTTTAAGTTTTAAGGCTATGGGCACAGGAGTTCCATTCCCAGATAAAATGGATTTAGTACACTGCACCCTGTCTCTCCCACTGAATGTAGTCCAGAACCCTGACATCATGCATGGAACAGCTATTTGAAGATGCAGTCTCACCAAACTGGCTGTGAGTTTAACATTGCTTTTCCTTCATTATACCCTGCCCTGGATTCAAGCTCACCCACAACCCGGAAGTTGGCATTGGCAGGACAGAAAGAGTTCCAGGAGAAGCCATCTAGTTCTGGCTCAAGGAAAGTGGTTTCCAAAAGCCAAGAGAGGGTAGGAAGATTTCCCCATATTTTACAGCTTTCAGCCAAAGAGATATGATACCCACAGAAACTGAATATCAAAGGGAAGATGCAATTCAAATTGTAAATATCTAGGTATGTTACTTTCTATTTCTGCTATAATCAAATCACTACAAAGTTTGTGGCTTCAAACAACAGAAGTTCATTATCTCATAGTTTCTTTAGGTCAGAAGTCTGGTACAACATGGCTTGATTCTCTGTTCAGAATCTCACCAGGCTGTGATCAAACTATCACCTCTTGTTGTGGCTCTAATCTGGAGCCCAATGTGGGGCTTGATCCCAAGACTCTGGGATCATGACTTGAGCTGAAGGCAGATGCTTAACTGACTGAGCCATCAGGCGCCCTATACTTTTCTCCTCCAAGCTCAGTGGTTATTGACAACTCATTTCCTTCTCATGCTTTCCATGTGGACTCTTACATCTCCAAGTCAACAGTATGTTGAGGTCTTCTTGTGCCTTCTCTTTCAGAGAAAGACTTCTCTTTTTTAAGACCCAGATGATTACACTGGGCTCACCTGGATAATCTCCCTCTTAAGAATTTATTACTAACTTTAATTAAATCAGAAAAGTCCCTTTGCCGGGTAATATAACATAAACATAGGAGTAACACCAGAGAGCCAAAATTACAAAGGCTAAGAGTCTGCTTACCATAATGGGTAAGATAGATTATTCTCCTTTTGAGTTATTAAAAATTTATTTAAGAGTTGAAAACAAACTATAGACAAAGGTCAGGATTCTTCCTTTACTTAATTGTAGTCATTAACATATATAAAGACATAAAAGTATACATAAAGTATATATATTGTAGTCATTAAAGTATATATTATATAAAGTATATGAAGTCACTAAAGTATATAAAGTATATTAAAGTATATAAAGTCATAAAGTGTATAAAGTCATAAAGTATATAAAGTCATTAAAGTATATAAAATTGTCATTAAAGTGTATTAAAGTATATATATATTATAAAGTATATAGTGATCAAGGCTATCAATTCAGACTTGTGTGTGGGGGGGAGGTAGCAGAAAACAGAATAAAAAATGTGATAATGAATATGAACATATATTTCACATAGCAATAAGTCAGGAGGTAGATTATTTTAGAGTTAAATAATTCTGTGATTTAACAAAGACACCAGAAACCAGAATGTATCTTTCTTCTCTTCAGTGATCATAATATGATAATTATGTATGACAATTTTTAAATATATTTCTATGTGGGGGGGTTATTTGGCTCTTTTTCTCCCTAGAAAATAACTTTTTAAGAGAGATTTTGTTAGAGAGAACGAGAGAGCACAAGCAGGGGAGAGGGAGAAGCAGGCTCCCTGCCAAGCAAGGAGCCCAATGTGGGGTTCAGTCCCAGGACCCTGGGATCTGACCTGAGCCAAAGGTAGCTGCTTAACCAACTGAGCCACCCAGGTGCCTCTAGAAAATAAACTTCTTAGGAAAAACACCATGTCCATCTTACTCATCTTTGAATCTATAATAGCAGGTATAGTAGGCAGTAACCATAATTTTTAAGATCTATTGTTTAGATTTGTTGAGTGAATAAATAAATGAACTTCTTACTTTCCCTTTAATTCTGACAAATAGAAACTGAGAATTCTGTAAATATAGGTTTCTATCCTCTGATTTAAAGACTAAGATGCTTATAATCAATGTGGATAATTTATTTTGCTGTTTCTTCCATGGCCTGTTGTTATGTAAGAGATTTATTATGCTCAGTTCCTGGTGCTAGTTAGGTGTTTGTAAGTTTCAGATTCTTCCAAATCTTAACTTGCATTCATACTTCTTAGTAATTTCTCTATGCCAGATAGAGCTATCCCTAAAAATAGGGATATCTATGCCAGATATCCCTAAAAATGGGGATAAACATATATAGATAGCTAGATAACTGAGGGGACAAATGAATACAAATACTAAGTGTTAAAGCAAAGGTACTCCCATGAAGAAAAATCAGTTAAAGCAGTCATGAAAAGCTTCTGGGAGGAAGTAATATCTGAACTAAGTTTAAAGAAATAAAGTAGGGAAAAGTTTTCTGTGTAAAAACATAGAGGTATGACACATTCTTGTAAAATCATCCAGTTAATATGACTAATTGGGTTCTAGGCAAGAGATAGATAAGTGACAAATATTAGTACAGTTTAGATATTAAATTAATAGATGTAACATAATTTTCCTATAAAAATTTCCTGCTTTTCCCTTCTCCAATGCCATTGTCTTCTTACCCTCCCCAGATATTTTCATTCCCATGTCTGTTTTTAAAAGTGTGTTTATATTTACTATGTATGTGTATACAGTATACATAAAATGTTTGCATATATATTTAAAACACTGTTTTACACATTTTAAAATTGAACATCATTCTATATCATGTTTGATTTCCTTTCAGTATTCATGAGATTTATTGATCTTCGTAAGTGTATTTCTGTATTTTCTTTTGCTTCTATATACAATACCACTAAATGAATATACTATAATTTATTCTAATATTGATGAAATTTTATGCTGTTTCTATTTTTATTCTTTTAAAACAGTGCTTCTCTGCATATGTTTTCTTGTGCATATGAATAGGAATTTCTTAGAAAATAGGACTAGGAATGGAATGGAATGACTGATACCAGGATATGAACATGTTCAAATTTTCTAGACATTAATGATTTTTTCCCCAAATGTGTTGTTGCAATTTCCATGCCTATTTACAGTTGCTGTTTTCTTCACATTCTTGCCAAGAACTTCTATTTTCAGAGTTCAAAAATTTTAATCAGTTATGAGACAGTATATCATTGGTCTTTAAATTGTACTCTTCATGTACTTTTCTGGTTATTAAGCAGGGCCCAGTAATTTGAGTAGGGGGAATTTAGTATAAAAAAACTGTTTTATCAAGGTAAAATGTGGTTAACAATAAGAAGGTAGAAAGGAGATTGCTGCAGAGTGGCTATTCACCTTTGGAATGTGGGGAAATTTAATAAGAAAGGAATCTGGAAACTCAAAGGAGAGAGAACAGCAGAAGCAAGAGTCAGCTGCTGAGAGAGGATATGGTTGCCACAAGAACATACTTCCCAGGGCCCTGGTGACAAAGAAACTTTCTATTGCTATGCTACAGGAGCAAGAGCCGCTGTAAATGTCGCGAGGAGAAAACCACTGCAAAGCTGTTGAGTTGTGAGAGCCAGAAGTATCTGTCAGTGCAGTAACAGAGAAACTAGTTGAGTGGACTTTCACACTACACTGTACAATCAGCCTGCCACTATGGTAATCATGCTGGGATCTTGGCATACATATCCACTCAAAGTCACATGGAAAAATAGAATCTGCAAAAAATAAAGTCTGTTCTTCATCTTCTAATTTGGCATTGTCCCTCTAGAGTTCTCTATTTGTAGAGCCAATACTGATTTAGCTGGAGAAAGGGTAATGTAGTCCATAGCCCAGTTCCAGCATCACAAATCATGACACAGATGAGTGGGTTTGAAACTGAAAGGAAATGAATTATAACTAGCACAATCTACCCCTTTGACTGCTCAGCATCACCACATTCTGTCATGTATGAATATAGACTTCTCTACAGAAACAAAGCAACTGATTCCACCTTATTAGGCACAATTTCTTTTTTTTAAATTAAATTTAATTTTTTTACATCTCTTCTTTATAGAAGTGATGATCTCAGCCTTTCCCCAAAATGAAGAGAGACACAGTTTCAAATTTTTATTCATGGCTGTCTCAAATTTAGTTACAGACCCATCAAATATTTTCTTACCTAAAGACTAAATTGTCAAGTTAGCTATCAACAAAATTGTATAAAATAATAACTGTGTCCTCTGCCTTAAAATGAAATCAGAACTGGTCAGGGTTCTCTACTTGGTGGGTAACCCAAACATTAATTCCTGAAGAGTTGAGACCCTCAGTGGTCCTGCCTGTTTTGACTGCTATAGTTTTCTGTGATAGTTAACTAATCAGAAGGAACTGCTAAGAGCTACTCAGAAGCTCCTCTGGGTTCTGGACATAGTCTTCCTTGTCCTCAGTGTTAGTAGTAACCCAATGTCTTCTATTTTCCAGTTGGTTCACTGGAAAAAGGAGCCCAGGATGTCCAAGCAACAGTGTTGAATGGAGCCATTGTTGTGTCCTTTGGTAAAAGCATTCTCCCCCTGGTAATTAAAATCTCTTCCAGCAGAATTCAAAGTTGCTACAACTGGAAGTAAAAATTCTATGAACGAGTTATTAAGAAAAATAGTGAAAAAAATTACTTCCATCTCTTGATTCTTGGACTCTTGTATATTTTTGCTGGAGGGAAGATAGCCCTTAATATTGTCTTTGATAGGAAGCATATAGTTCATCCTATAGGATATCTGTCTTATCCCATTTTTATAGGTACTTCATCTGATATCCTGACTCTGTCTTTATCAAGTCCTTTCATCTTGCCATTAGGACTGAGATTTTCTGTGTGATAGGTTATGTTACGGTAAGGCCATTTAATTACATAGACGAGAAGCCCATAGCTGCACTTCCTTGATCAGAATAAATGGTGTCATACTGTGGCATCATCACTGGATATATTACGGGATATGAATTTACCTTTTCTGTCTGTAATGTTCTGTCAGTACCACCATCCATGGACTCATGGTGTGCTTTACCTACTCTCATGTTATCATTGAAGTCTATGACCATGTACTTAACTGCCACTATGGCCACTTTTCTCATTGACTCATTGAGCAGTCACTGGAAATCACTGGTACAACATAAGGGGTTGATTGTCATGCAAAAAGCATTTCATGTTGTCCACTGCAGGAGATGTTCTGGGTAACTATTAAAATAGGATATGAATATGTTCACTAGCTGCTTATTCTCAGTAGGTCATCAACAAATTTTTTTCCCTAGACTTCCTTGTCACCAATTTTCTATCCTGATCCTTCCAATCCATTACTATTTACAAAAACAATAGCAACCACACATAAATACACTTATATTTATGGCTATCATTATTCCAGGAAAAGTGACTATAAAATACACCCTGTAAAGGATTTTCCTTCAGTTTAGGCTTTCTGGGCAACCACTTGAATGGAGAAGTAATGCCACAACTGTCCACTTTCAAATGGCACCAGTGTATCTGCAGAACCAAGAATTTAGAAAATCAGAGGAAGGGTCCCTCCATGCGGACATTCACATCTCGGAGAAGAGGGTAAATATGAATGCATTGACTGCTGGAGTGATAAAGAACTTGACTACCCCGAGCCTTGAGAGCTGAGTCACTGCCAATATGGTGAAGACACTGGCTGGAGGGATGCCAGTGACTCAACTACAGTAAATAGTGCCAGTACCACACCTTTTTTTTTTTTTTAAGTTTTATTTATGTAATCTATACACCCAACGTGGGGCTTGAACTCATGACCCTGAAATCAAGAGTTGCCTGCTCTTTCAATTGAGTCATAGGCACCCTAAGTATCACACCACCTAATAGGATTGCTGCAAAATAGAAAAATGAGACACAAAAAAGAGTCCCTCTTTGTTTTCCATCTTCTTTGAGTCCCTCCAGTACCTGCTACTGGGAGAGCCAAGCATTGAGCCAGCTTCCAAAGGAGAAATGCAGTCTGCAGACTCCTGTTTGAGTATCTTTTTTTTTTTTTTTAATTTTTTTAAAGATTTTATTTATTTATTTGACAGAGAGAGACAAAGTGAGAGAGGGAACACAAGCAGGGGGAGTGGGAGAGGGAGAAGCAGACTCCCTGCCGAGCAGGGAGCCCGATGTGGGGCTCGATCCCAGGACCCTGGGATCATGACCAGAGCCGAAGGCAGATGCTTAACAACTGAGCCACTCAGGCGCCCCCTGTTTGAGTATCTTTATGCAAGGGCAGAGAAGGTCAGTCTGCAGCTGAAAAGCAATAAATTAATAACTGGTACATATGGTTTATTACTTAAAATAGCTTCATGATATTTTTTATTGGATTTTCAAGTTGCTTCTTCTGTTTATCAACTTTCTCCTTACTTATTTTTTCTTAATTTGATTTCCTCTGAGAATATGAATATTTGTCCTTCATTTGTTACATGAGTTGTGAATATTTTCTCCCAGCCTGTCTCTTGTTTCCTCACAGTTTGTAGGTATTTTTACTTATTTCCTTCTTTCTCCCAAATGACAAATACTAATTCTTCATCTGTAATAAAGTTGGCAAATATCTTTGTCTTGTATATTTATTCAGTTATTTATATAGATATATGACTCAGACATTTGAAATTTAATATAGAATAAAGATAATTTTTTGTGTTTTTTTAAGTGAATGTTTTATTTTGGAATAATTTTAGATTCATAGAGATTTGCAAAGATAATAGCTTCAGTATAAAACTCTCCCAGTTTCTCCCATTGTTAATATCTTATTATCCAGGTGCATCTGCAAAAATTAACAAATTGACTCTGGTATATTACTATTAACTAAACTTCAAACTTTATTTGAATTTCATCTATTAATGTCCTCATTCTGGTTCAGGATCCAATTCTGAGTACTACATTGCATTTAGTTTCTGTATTTCTCCAGTGTCCTCTGGTTTATGGTAGTTTTTAAGTTATTTTTTTATCATTTTGATCTTGAGGAGTATTGGCCAGGTATCCTGTTGAATGTCCCCAATCTGGATTTTGTTTGATTTCTATCAGAATTAGTCTGGAGTTATAGGGTTTTAGAGATCTATCTAGGAAATGTTCTTTCCTTCACATCATATCAGAGTACATCATATCTGTATGCCATTATTGGTGATTATTTTCATCACCTGAGTAAGGCAACTTTAGCCAGGTTTGTTTAATGTAAAATAACCATTTTTCCCTTTCCCTACTTTGTTCTTGAGAAGTGAGTCAGTAAGTCCAACTCACAAAAGGAAGGAAGGGCCAGGGATTAAACTCCACTGTTGGAAGGGGAATGTTTACATGAGTTATTTGGAATTCTTCTGTGAGGAAACTCTTTCCCCATATTTATTTGTTTATTCAGTTGCTATTTACACCAGTTTAAGAGTATTTATTTTAGAATTTGGATGATAATCCTATACTACTTTATTTTGCTGATAAAACTATTCCAGCTTTGGTTATTGGGAGCATTTTCAGGTTAGTTCCTGTGTCCCTTTGAATTACCCCTATTTTTTAAATAGTCTTTCTTTACTTTCTGATACAATGTGATGCTTAAGACTCACCTTGTATTGTCCCTGCCCTGATCCTAGAATCAGACAATTTTCTAAGGATTCTCATTCCTTCTTTTCAAGAATAGTATGAGCTCTGGGTATGCTCATTGCTTCTAGGGTCTTTCTGTAGTCAGTGCTAAGTAATATATGTATGAATACCAATCTGTATCTACAACTGTTTGCCTACCTATTGAACTATTCTCTGTATCTTATATCTTGACACACAAATATTTAGTGTGTATGCAGTTGAATAAGTTTATTCTTTCTCCAATTATTACTAATGTTTCTTTTTTTATATATCCAGATCTCATATATATATATATATATATATGCATATATAGACATATATGTATCTCTATATACTGGTCTATTTTTATGCTTGCTTTTGAGTTTATTTTTTTAAATATTTATTTGAAAGAGAGAGTTCATGGGGGAGGGAGTGGCAGAGGCAGAGGAAGAGAAAATCTTAAGCAGACTCTGCCTTTAGCATGGAGACTGACTTGGGGCTTGATCTCAAGACCCTGAGATCAAGACCTAAGGTGAAACCAAGAGTCAGTGACTCAACCAATTACGCCACCCAGGTGCCCCAGTTTATCTATTTAATTTTCCATGTATGATCCACAGTCTTGATTATTACATCTATATAAAAATTAAATAGCAATTAAAATTGCCACATACTATTACTTTAAATTTCAGAAAAGTCTTCTTGATCCTTTGCTCTTTTATATGAATTCCAGGATCAGCTTTTTGACTAAAACAAAAAACAGAATAAAACTGTGGGAGTATCAGTTGAAAGTATATTTCACCTATGGATTAATTTGGGGATAATACCATTTCAGTGTTGAGCATTCCTATCTATATCTCTATCCACCCAGGTCTTTTTAAGGTAAATTTTAAAAATACTTGTAATTTTTTCAGTAAAGATCTTATATATGTGTTTTGTAGAATCAAAGATGTCATCCACTCTATTAACAATAGTAAGAAAAAATATAAGGTGATCCTTGGCTTTTTTTTTTTTTAAACTTATGCACAGAGTCTGACAATAATTAGGTTTCATAGTTTCATTTCCCCCCATCTGCTCATATGTTTGAGTTTATGAAATAAAATTGTCACCTATTTGTTTGCAGATGCTGTCTATAAATTTTTGGTTTTGCTGCTTTAGCTCTCTGTGTATTTTTTTTTTTTTAAGATTTTTTTTTTTTTTTATTCATGAGAGACAGAGCGAGAGAGAAAGGCAGAGGGAGAAGCAGGCTCCCAAGGAGCAGGGAGCCCGATGTGGGACTCGATCCCAGGACCCTGAGATCATGACCTGAGCCGAAGGCAGACGCTTAACCATCTGAGCCACCCAGGCGCCCGCTCTCTGTGTATTTTTATAACAAAATTTGGGGAGACTTAAAAACAATACCAATGCCTCCATTGTTGCTAGTTCTCTTGTGTCAGGCTAAGTGGGATAGTACAAATACTGGTATAGGAAATGCAGGTCATATTCTCTATACAATGCAGTCAATAATATTGTAGAAGTTTTTGACCTTCAGAGGGAAGCCTACATGAAATAGGATTAAGGAAACTCTATAGACTGACATGGTGCTAGTCTGTAAGAGCCTGTCTCCCTCACACTAGGATCCAATGTTTATCTCAGTGGTTTCAATGGGACACAGGTTGACTTTTTTGCTTGCCTGGTAGCATCAATTTCTGGAGCCATGTGAGAAATTCAAGAGGCAACTTCTTGAAAAAAAAAATCACTTTAAATTAAAATTAGACATCATATTTTGATTTTTGCTGGAAAAAAATCTTATTTTTCTGTTTTTGTTTCTTCATTAGTAAAAGCTGTATCTCTTATTTGTACACCAATTATTGCAGTCCTGATAATTTATTTTTTAATTTTATTTTATTATGTTATGTTAGTCACCATACATTACATCATTAGTTTTTGATGTAGTGATCCACAATTCATTGTTTTCGTATAACACCCAGTGCTCCATGCAGTATGTGCTCTCCTTAATACCCATCACTGGGTTAACCCATCCCCCCACCCCTCTCCCCTCTAAAACCCTCAGTTTTTTTCTCAGAGTCCATAGTCTCTCATGGTTCATCTCCCCCTCTGATTCTCCCCCTTCATTTTTCCCTTCCTTCTCCTAATGTCCTCCATGCTATTCCTTATATTCCACAAATAAGTGAAACCATATGATAATTGACTTGCTCTGCTTGACTTATTTCACTTAGCATAATCTCCTCCAGTCCCATCCATGTTGATGTGAAAGTCGGGTATTCATCCTTTCTGATGGCTGAGTAATATTCCATCATATATAAGGACCACATCTTCTTTATCCATTCATCTGTTGAAGGGCATCTCGGCTCTTTCCACAGTTTGGCTATTGTGGATTGCTGCTATGAACATTGGGGTGCATATGGCCCTTCTTTTCACTACATCTGTGTCTTTGGGGTAAATACCCAGAAGTGCAATTGCTGGGTCATAGGGTAGCTCTATTTTTAAATTTTTGAGGAAC
>NW_028069920.1:0-7861 GCF_054177405.1 Leptonychotes weddellii
CCATCCCTCCCACCCCACCCCCACTCCAACAACACTCAGTTTGTTTCCTGCGATTACGAATTCCTCATATCAGTGAGATCATATGATACATGTCTTTCTCTTTTTGACTTATTTCACTCAACATAATACCCTCCAGTTCCATCCACGTCGTCCCATTTTCTTATCTCAGAAATACAAAAAGCTAAAATATGATATTGAACCACTACATACTTATTAGGAATGGCCAAAATCTGGAAAACTGACAACATCAAGTGCGGGAGAGAATGTGGAGCAACAAGGATTCTCACTCTTTGCTGTTGGGAATGCAAAATAGTGTCACCACTAAGGAATAGTTTGGTGGTTTCTTATAAAACTAAACATCATCTGACCATATGATCCAGCAAATGCCCTCCTTGATATTTACCCAAAGGAGTTGAAAACATGTCTACACAAAACCCTGCACATGGATTGTTATAGCAGCTTTATTCATAATTGCCAAAACTTAGAAGCAATGAAAATGTCCTTCCATAGATGCATGGGTCAACTGTGATCCATCCAGACGATGGGCTATTACCCAGCACTAAAAAGGCATAAGCTATCAAACTGTGAGAAGACACAGAGAAACCTTAAATGCGTATCACCAGGTGAAAGAAGTCAGTCTGAAAAGGCTACGTCCTGTATGATTCCAAATATATGACATTCTGGGAAAAATAAAACTATGGAGATAGTAAAAAGATCAGTGCTTTCCAGGGTTTGTGGGGAGGGAGAAATGAATATTTGGAGCACAGAGGATTTTTTAGGCAGTGAAACTGATGTATGATACTGTAATGATGGATGCATGTCATTATATATCTATCTAAACCCACAAGATGTACGACACCAAGATTGAACTCTAATGTCAATTGTGCACTGAGGGTGATAAAGGTGTGTCTCTGTGGGTTCATCACTTGTAACAAACGCACCCATCTGGAGGGGGGGTCTTGATGTGGGGGAGGCTGTGCATGTGTGTGGGCAGGGGGCTCATGGGAAACCTCTGAAACTTCCTCTTAATCTTGCTGTGAACCCCAACCTGCTCCAAAAAATAAAGTCTTACAAAAAGACTGTAAACCAACTGCAGAGGGTTATTACAAGGATTAAATTAAATGGTGTATTTTATAAAATACATTGTAAGCCCTTAATAAATAGAAGCAGTTACTTCTAAATCTTACTCATGAGTAAAGACTCTGAGGTCTTTTCATTCATTTTTTTTTTTTTGAAAAAGGGAGAGGGAAGAGCAGAGGGTGAGTGAGCAAGAATCTCAAGCAGGCTCCATACCCAGCGTGGACCCCTACATGGAGCTTTATCTCCCGACCCTGAGATCAGGACCTGAGCCGAAATCAAGAGTTGGTTGCCTACCCACTGGGCCTCCCAGGTGCCCCCTTTTTTCCTTTTTCTTTTTTTTAAAGATTTTATTTATTTATTTGACAGAGAAAGACACAGCGAGAGAGGGAACACAAGCAGAGGGAGTGGGAGAGGGAGAAGCAGGCTTCCCACTGAGCAGGGAGCCAGATGCGGGGCTCGATCCCAGGACCCTGGGATCATGACCTGAGCCGAAGACAGACACTTAACCACTGAGCTACCCAGGTACCCCACCAGTCGCCCCATCAGCCGCTCCTTTTTACTCTAGTCTTGATTCCCTCGAATCATATGCCAAATAAATTTCAATTATTCAACTCATATTTACTGAGAATCTACTAGGTCCTGAGACATTCTGAAGGAACCAGAGAGGAAATATTCTGGAATATAACATGCAAACTTATATATACTGTGGAAATGAAGACACACAAGGACAAGAATACCCAGGCCAGGGACAGGAAGACCTAGTCTTGGGCCTTGGCTGAAAAGAAAGAAAGTACTAAAAACAATAAAAATAATTTTTAAATGATTATTTATCATTAATTATTGATTTTTTAAAAAGTAAAAATTTGGGTGTTAGGCTAAAACAAGTTTGCATATGTATTAGCACCCAAAAGCTAACTTTACAAAAGCTATAAAATATATGCTGGGTATTACAGACTTTCCCTTATGTAGAGCTAAATTGTGAAAGGGTCCCAGGATAACATTATGTAATCAATCCAAATGACTTCCTTTAGAGGCTGACGGTAAAATGCTCAGCAACAACATGCCTGTGTCTGTTCCCTAAGGTGATTACGTTCCATCAACATACGGTCAAATAGGGGCAGTAAGGATAATTACAAATAGTGATTTTCTTTAATTCTTTTTTAGAATTAACCCCATCATATTTGTAAATCTAACCATGCTTTGAATTGAGGAAAGATTTCCCCAAACAAATTCAAAACCCACTGTATATGGTGGCTCAGGTGACTGCATTGGCCAATGACACATGGACCTGAGCAGTGCTCAGTCTACATGGCCAAATAGCAGGCCCCAAATTCACAGGTTGTCCTGCCACATGCTCTACACACAGCATTATAAGTAAACTGCATGATGCAATTTTTTACAATGTCTTTACTATCATCAAATCTTAAGGTGACACACTCAACTATTCATCTTCTCCAACACTCAGTGGGATGCTTTACTAGTCATTTTAACTTAAAACAATGTTGCCGTTACTCCTTCTTCATACATAGATAAGTTAGAATGAACAGGTGGTAGAGTTGTAGCTTGACTATCAGCAAATGATGTCACACAGGCTGCAGTTGGCACATAAACCGACTACAGGCAATGGGGTGCCCAAGTCTTAGCATGAAGCAGGTCCGGGCACTGACCTTCCTTTCTAGTCATTCTGTTTGCGTGACAGGACGCTGAACACCTGGAATTTTCTGTCTCTTGATTCAGATTCTCCCAACCTGGTCAAGACAACAGTTTCAGCCAGAACAGCTGATTACTTTTGTACAAAGTTGTGAACATAGTGACAAACTCTTCCAGAGAGAGTAAACTCCCATTTGGAGTTTAAAAGATTCCTCTATCCCTCAATGCATTATCCCTGGCCTTCACCACTGTTAATGAGAATATGAATGCCTCAAGACATGGCTTGTGGCCTCTGCAAGTTGACAGACCCCTGGCCTTGGTCATTACAGAACTGGTATACATCCTTATTTCTGTGTAATATGGAATTGCACTAAAACAGAGACAAGATACCAACTGCTATGCTCCTCCTTTTCTACTATTTTGTAGGCTGGTATGGATACAAATAATAAAGATCATTGTATTAGTATTATACTAATATTTACTGGGCACCAGATGTGTTCAAGGTATTATGCTAAGTACCTTACAGATGTCAGTTTATTTAAGCCCAGTATATAGGCTTATTGGATAAAATAACTGAGTAAGAAGAGGTCAAATAAATTTCTGAAGGGGATGCCTGGGTGACTCAGGCAGTCAAGTGTCTGACTCTTGGTTTCGGCTCAGGTCATGATATCAGGGTCATGCTAAGTGCAGAGTCTGCTTGGGATTCTCTGCCTCTCCTTCTTCCTGCACCCCTCCCCCTACTGATGTGCTCCTCTCTCTCTCTCAAATAAATAAATAAAATCTTTCTAAAAAAATTTCTGAAGGTGCACAGTTACTAAGCACCAGAGCCAGGATTCAGAACCAGAGCTCCCAACAGAATTTGATACTCTTTCACCTGCTTGCAACCTCCTGCAATCCGTAGGTCAGCCGTCTCTCAAAGCTCACCCTCTCCACCTGTAATGTGGAGACAAATCTCCTGCCCTATCCTAAAGTGAACCCTGGGATTGAGGAAATGTTTCTAATAGGTTCGGCAGCTATGAAAACTCAAGAAATCATTACTCTGAACTGGCATAATGCCTGGATCGATTCCAGCACAAAGGGCTTGGGCACAACCCGTGACTGTGGACAGAACCCACGGTTTTCCTGTCCAGCCAGAGTACATGATCACAGTATCACAGGTACCTAAGTGACACAATGCCAGGATGTAGCTGAAAAGTTTAAAGAGAGCAACCAGTCCAGCTGGTTATTTATAAACCAGAGATTCCAAGCACACGACAGGTGGCAGGCCCACACCTGAGACTTCTGTCCATTACGTCTATGACCAGAAAATAATGAAACTGTGACTGGGTTCTAATTTCTGGGAAGAATTGGAGTTACTTTCTTCATTGAGATTTTTCTTACATGGTACTCAACAACAGCATTTCTTTCCATTGGCCTTGCCTGAGAAAGGATCCCTTTTCTCTTGCTAGTGGCTGGCTGCTAGCCTCTGAGAGAGCTGGTAAGACCACCCTTACATGTGTAACAAACACAGGCAACTCAGCTTTTTTATCTGAATTTTCCTTCGGCAGCTCCATCCTGACCTGATCTGCTATTACACTGAAATTTTTAGAGTGGTTTACAATTTGCAAAGTACTTTCAAAATACCCAACTTATAATTCACAGCGAGTCTGTAACATTGGAATAACAGGTAATAGAAACATCATTTCTCAGATATAAATTCTGAAGCTTCATTCAATGAAGAGACTTTCTCCACATGACACAATCACTTAAAATTAGGGCACCAAGGGATGCCGCTAATCTCATGTTTCCTCCATCACATCCTACTGTATGACCAAAAGCAAGAGATAAATGGTGCCAACCCAAAACAATGCCCTTCAGATTCTGCTCTGACACAGAAATAGTTTCTACTCTGTGGCTTCTGGGAACTAAGCTAAGTATTAGGCTTATAAAAGTGAACATAGCAACACCTGCCTGTCCTCAGGAATGTATAATGTATGGAGTATGAGGGAGACATAAACAGAACACTATAATACGGTATGGTAATGTCATCACAGGGGCCCTGGCAATGATGCTTAGCTAAGATCCGGTGTTTGTAGGAGTCAAGTGAGAAGCAGGAACTCAGGAACAGGAGGGCCAAATGTAGAGGTAGAGAGAGCAGAGTCTAATTCATAGAATTAAAGAGTAGAGGGGGTTTAGGGCTGGAGGCAAGGGGGAATGGGGAGTTAATGGGGAAGCTAATCAATGGGTGTAAAGTTTCCGTCAAGGAAGATGGGTCAGCTCTAGGGATGTGCTGGACAACATCATGCCTGTAGTCAACAATACCATATTGTGCACTTAAAAATCTCTTAAGAGGTTAGATCTCATGTTAAGTGTTCTTTCCATAAAATAATAAAATAAAATAAAATAAAATAAAATAATAAAATGAAAAGAAAGAAAAAACATGAAGAGCTCCTCAAGACAAGGGAAGAAACAGGCAAGACAACTCAGAAGCTGGGAGTGCGGGGAGCCATGGACATGGCCGGAGTCCAAGTGAGTCGAAAAGAGGACCCTACGAAGACTAAACCTTGTGGCCACCACCCTACCTGTCCTGCACCCTCTTCTGTTTGTCACACCAGAAATGGAAAACCCACCTGCAAACGGGGCTGGAACAACATGATGGAGGCAAGCTAGCTCCACCTCGGGGAGGGGTTGGGGGAAAGAGGAAGGGTTTGGGAGCAACTAAAGCATTACATCATATGGGATGATATTGAGTGGTGATTAATTGAAGAAAATACTGAAAATAAAAGAAACACAACAGACGGGGTTGGATGGAGCTAAGGAGAGGAGATGTTACGCAGGACCTTGTACCAAGTCTGCACTGTGGCTAGAGAGAGACTGACAGAGACAGAGCGAGAGAGAAGGGGAGCAGGTCGAGACTGGAATCACCAGGAGCAGCCAGCAGGACATTTCTGCATCCATGAAGACTCAGTTGTGTCTCGATGAAACTGGAGGACACTGGGAACACCCACTCCCTGGGCTGTCCTCCTTACAGAATGCTGAGCTTCTGCCCAACAATTTTCCCTTTTCCTTAAGCATTGCCTTTACCCTATGTCCTCTCTTGTCTTGATTATAAAAACAACAACACGATTCTGATTTGTTTGCATTTTCTGGAAATCTCATTGGAGTGATACTGCTGAGTTTCTTTCCTGGAGACTCTGCTGCTGACAATGAACCCCTGGCATCTCTGGAGAGTGGGTCAGGGATGGTCAGGAGGGCGAGCCTAGAGAAGGCAGTGACCCCCCAGCGAACAGCTGCCTGCACATGGGGTAAGTGCTGCTGTATCAAAAGGACGGGCTGGAAGTGACTTCAGCGAGCCCCTCCCTCACCATAATTTCCTAAGAATGTCAATTCTAGCTGTTCTATACTTATAAGTGCAAAACAATATTTGCAACAAATCATCATTTAAAATTCTGGGGAGAAACAATAGAAATGCCCTACCTCTACTTTAGATTCATTCCCATATGAACTATGCTCCCTCCTCTCCTCTATTTATAACCTTGCCTTCAAACAGCAGGTTTCCTGGTCACCTGAAATTCAGCCAGCATTACATATGGTGCATACATTATACATCAGGTATTGTGTTGAGTAATGGAGACTCAGAAATAAATAAGTAGATAGACAGACAGATAGATTAAAACAAAAACAAGCCCACACAAACAACACTCTGCCCTTGAGGATGACACTAGCCCTCAGGTCACCCAAGAGCCCCCCTGCACCCCGCTCTGTCTGTGCTTTTCTGAAATAATATAAACAAAATGCTATAATCAAAATAATACAAATATCTAAAGTAAAAGTGTTCAGCATCTTCATTTTTCCTTTTAATGTACAAATGCTGTTAAGACAAAGAAACAACACAGAGACACACACTGAGATCGACCAGCACTCTCTATGTTTACTCAGCATATAGGTTAATAGGGCCTGAGTTCCAAACTCATGCTAGACCACCTTAGGAAACTGACAGATTCCACAACTCCTTTTTCCTCCATCTGCCACAGGAAGTTAGCCTCTTACCCCCTTACACCTTACCAGTAAAACGTATCTGGTATATTCCTTTCTTTTTTTTTTTTTTTCAGATAATAAAAAGAATTTTATTTGGCTCAGTTAGTTCAAGGTGACAGACAATCATAGTAGATAGCATACATTTTTTCTTTTTTTTTAAATTTTATTATGTTATGTTAAGCACCATACATTACATCATTAGTTTTTGATATAGTGTTGCATGATTCATTGTTTGCGTAGTCCTTTCTTGACTGTCCCCACTGCTAACCTCCCTCCCCCATCAACTGCAGGAGATGTCATGGTGTCTTTGGCCCCAGCGTCCATCCACAGCCTTTCCCACACATCAAGGAGCCACCATAATTGCACTTCTTACCAAACAACTTTGATAGGACCCCCACTTGTATTTTAAGACCAAATTCTCTGACAGACAATTATCATATGGTTTCACTTATTTGTGGAACATAAGGGATAGCATGGAGGACATTAGGAGAAGGAAGCGAAAAATGGGGGGGAGAATTGGAGGGAGAGATGAACCATGAGAGACTATGGACTCTGAGAAACAAACAGGGTTTTAGAGGGGAGGGGGGAGGGGGGATTGGTTAGCCCAGTGATGGGTATTAAGGAGGGCACGTACTGCATGGAGCACTGGGTGTTATACGAAAACAATGGATCGTGGATCACCACATCAAAAACCAATGATGTATTGTATGGTGACTAACCTAACATAATAAAATTAAAAAAAAAAAATTCTCTGACAGATATGGACAGTCAACCTTTTGCCCAACCTTGACCCAATGGCACACACTTGGGTTTATTCAGGAATGCCTGTGAGCTGAAGCCTGCCCTGTCCCTCCTTATAACCTTGACACAAGTACCCTCTTATGAGCAAAAAGTGGCCAGTGGTTGTACGTACTTCCTTTTTTTTTTTTTTATTCTTATGTTAATCCCCATACATTACATCATTAGTTCTAGATGAAGTGTTCCATGATTCATTGTTCGTGCACAACACCCAGTGCTCCATGCAGAACGTGCCCTCCTCAATACCCACCACCAGGCCAACCCATCCTCCCACCCCCCTCCCCTCTAGAACCCTCAGTTTGTTTTTCAGAGTCCA
>NW_028069921.1:0-384 GCF_054177405.1 Leptonychotes weddellii
TCCTCTCATTGTGGCTCTTTATTTTCAGGTTAGCAATACATATATAATTTTAGTTTTTTTCCTACATGATAATCTTTTAGAAATTTTAAATTATTCTTTTTTTTTTTTACTTCATTTATGAACTGTTAATTATCCATGCAGCCATCAGCCTTCAAAGGCAAGAGAAATGAAATCTACCTATTTGACTTTTTTTTTTTTTAAAGATTTTATTTATTTATTTGAGAGAGAGAGAATGAGAGACAGAGAGCATGAGAGGGAGGAGGGTCAGAGGGAGAAGCAGACTCCCTGCCGAGCAGGGAGCCCGATGCGGGACTCGATCCCGGGACTCCAGGATCATGACCTGAGCCGAAGGCAGTCGCTTAACCAACTGAGCCACCCAGGCGC
>NW_028069922.1:0-384 GCF_054177405.1 Leptonychotes weddellii
GCCTGGGTGGCTCAGTTGGTTAAGCGACTGCCTTCGGCTCAGGTCATGATCCTGGAGTCCCGGGATCGAGTCCCGCATCGGGCTCCCTGCTCGGCAGGGAGTCTGCTTCTCCCTCTGACCCTCCTCCCTCTCATGCTCTCTGTCTCTCATTCTCTCTCTCTCAAATAAATAAATAAAATCTTTAAAAAAAAAAAAAAAACCCACATCCAAGAAAACTTCCAGAAAACAAAATCTCTATATAGAACATAAAAATATCAACTTAACCAGGGACATCTTAGGAAACAAACAGAATATGAGTCTGGCTATTCCTGCAATTGTAGCTTGAACACCATAACCCATCTTAAGTGAAAATCTAAAAGTAGGGTTTTTTTCCCCCTGAGGATT
>NW_028069923.1:0-384 GCF_054177405.1 Leptonychotes weddellii
TTTTTTTTTAAAGATTTTATTTATTTATTTGACAGAGACAGAGACAGCGAGAGCAGGAACACAAGCAGGGGGAGTGGGAGAGGGAGAAGCAGGCTTCCTGCTGAGCCGGGAGCCCGATGTGGGACTCGATCCCAGGACCCTGGGATCATGACCTGAGCCGAAGGCAGTCGCTTAACCAACTGAGCCACCCAGGCGCCCATTAGCACATTAAATAACAAGACCTAGTGGCCGATCTTACGGATTCCCTGCTGCAATTTCAAAGTAGTGATGAGCACAAGTGATATTCCAAGATAATACAACTGGAAGGAATAGGAAAATATCTGATTTTCCTGGGGACGAAGACACAGGTTCTGCTAATCCTAACTGGTGCCATTGCTCCCATTC
>NW_028069924.1:0-384 GCF_054177405.1 Leptonychotes weddellii
AAAACTAAAGCTATCATTCAAAAATATTAATAAATGAGAAGTACATTTGATTCTATACCTATGGAAAATACATTCATTAAACATCTAAACTAAGCAAAATGGGCATTTTTGCATATTGTTGGTTCACATGCAATCTTTTGAAATGGTTTATAAATTTTTTTTTTTTTTTAAAGTAAGTTTGTATCTTTTTTTTTTTTTTAAGATTTTATTTATTTATTTGAGACAGAGAGAATGAGAGAGAGAGAGCACATGAGAGGGGGGAGGGTCAGAGGGAGAAGCAGGCTCCCTGCCGAGCAGGGAGCCCGATGCGGGACTCGATCCAGGGACTCCAGGATCATGACCTGAGCCGAAGGCAGTCGCTTAACCAACTGAGCCACCCAGGCG
>NW_028069925.1:0-384 GCF_054177405.1 Leptonychotes weddellii
CGCCTGGGTGGCTCAGTCGGTTAAGCGACTGCCTTCGGCTCAGGTCATGATCCCAGGGTCCTGGGATCGAGTCCCGCATCGGGCTCCCCTGCTCTGCGGAGAGCCTGCTTCTCCCTCTCCCACTCCCCCTGCTTGTGTTCCCTCTCTCGCTGTCTCTCTCTGTCAAATAAATAAATAAAATCTTTAAAAAAAAAAAAAAGAAATTATTATTACAAGCACAGAATAATTAAGATACATGATTGTCTTGGGATTTACAACACAAAGTATTTCTTAATAGACTGCTCTGTATGCACAAGAACTCAAATGCATCAAGGCAATTCACCATCACTGCTGTCACATACACACACACACACACACACACACACACACACACACAAGATTCTC
>NW_028069926.1:0-384 GCF_054177405.1 Leptonychotes weddellii
CGCCTGAGTGGCTCAGTTGGTTAAGCGACTGCCTTCGGCTCAGGTCATGATCCTGGAGTCCCGGGATTGAGTCCCGCATCGGGCTCCCTGCTCAGCAGGGAGTCTGCTTCTCCCTCTGACCCTCCTCCCTCTCATGCTCTCTGTCTCTCATTCTCTCTGTCTCAAATAAATAAATAAAATCTTTAAAAAAAAAAAAAAAGAAAGTTATAATATGCTTAGAGAGACAGAGAGAGAGAGAGAGAAGGGAGATGATGAAGCAAATGTCATAAAATGTTACCACTGGAGGAACTTGGAGATGGAGATACGAGAATTTTTCATAGTATTCTTGTAACTCTTCTGGAAGTCTGAAATTCTTAAAATAAGGAGAAAAGTAAAGAAAATAAA
>NW_028069927.1:0-384 GCF_054177405.1 Leptonychotes weddellii
CCTTCTTTACCTGTTGTTACAGGCTTTGGTTTAAAATCTAGTCTATCCATTATAAATTTTGCTAATCTGGCTTTCTTTTGACATTCATTTGCATGATAAATATTTCTCCATCCCCTCACTTTCAACCTGCAGGTATCTTTAGGTCTAAAATGAGTCCCTTAAATGCAGCATATAGGAGGGTCTTTTTTTTTTTTTTTTTAAAGATTTTTTTAAATTTATTTATTTGAGACAGAGAGAATGAGAGAGAGAGAGCACATGAGAGGGGGGAGGGTCAGAGGCAGAAGCAGGCTCCCTGCCGAGCAGGGAGCCCGATGCGGGACTCGATCCAGGGACTCCAGGATCATGACCTGAGCCGAAGGCAGTCGCTTAACCAACTGAGCCACC
>NW_028069928.1:0-384 GCF_054177405.1 Leptonychotes weddellii
GGGCGCCTGGGTGGCTCAGTTGGTTAAGCGACTGCCTTCGGCTCAGGTCATGATCCTGGAGTCCCGGGATCGAGTCCCGCATCGGGCTCCCTGCTCAGCAGGGGGTCTGCTTCTCCCTCTGCCCTCTTCCCTCTCGTGCTCTCTGTCTCTCATTCTCTCTCTCTCAAATAAATAAATAAAATCTTAAAAAAAAAAAAAAGAAAATGTATCATTTTTACTACCCTGAGACAGAGAAGGCACAATTCAAAAAATGCTCTTGCCCCACAAAATTCTAATGAAAATATTATCTCCACTTAGGAGAATTTATCACTTCATAAACTCCAGAAATGACAAGTAGAGTATGTTCTTAGAGTTAAACCCACCTCACCCCATACTCCTCACCCC
>NW_028069929.1:0-384 GCF_054177405.1 Leptonychotes weddellii
TGGGTGGCTCAGATGGTTAAGCGTCTGCCTTCGGCTCAGGTCATGATCTCAGGGTCCTGGGATCGAGTCCCGCATCGGGTTCCCTGCTCAGTGCAGAGCCTGCTTCTCCCTCTCCCTCTGCCACTCCCTCTGCTTGTGCTCTTCTGTCTATCTCTCTGTCAAATAAATAAATAAAATCTTTAAAAAAAAAAAAAAAAAAAGCCTGGGTGGCTCAGTCAATTGAGTGTCTGACTCTTAATTTCAGCTCAGGTCACGATCCTCAGAGTAGTGAGATCGAGCCCAATGTAGGGCCCCAGGCTGGGTGTGGAGTGCCTGCTTAGGATTCTCTCCCTCTCCTCCCCACTTAAAAACAAAAAAGGTGGAAGGGGAAATGTCAAATATGTA
>NW_028069930.1:0-384 GCF_054177405.1 Leptonychotes weddellii
AGCTCCACATTCTGGAAAGTTATGGATCATTCAGCTCTTTCTTTAAATGCTTGCTTTTTTTTTTTTTTTTTCTTTTGATACATTTACAAGGATGAGACCTACTCACCTTTTTGTTTTTTAAGGCTTATTCTAGAATTCTGGAGGTGTATTCTTGCAGGAATGTTTTTGGGTTTATTAGTTTGGTCTTTTTTTTTTTTTTTAAAGATTTTATTTATTTATTTGAGACAGAGAGAATGAGAGACAGAGAGCACGAGAGGGAGGAGGGTCAGAGGGAGAAGCAGACTCCCCGCCGAGCAGGGAGCCCGATGCGGGACTCGATCCCGGGACTCCAGGATCATGACCTGAGCCGAAGGCAGTCGCTTAACCAACTGAGCCACCCAGGCG
>NW_028069931.1:0-7859 GCF_054177405.1 Leptonychotes weddellii
GATTGGCAACAGACCTATCCACAGAGACCTGGCAGGCCAGAAAGGACTGACATGATATATTCAGAGCACTAAATGAGAAAAATGTGCAGCCAAGAATACTTTATCCAGCTAGGCTGTCATTGAAAATAGAAGGAGAGATAAAAAGCTTCCAGGACAAACAAAAATTAAAGGAATTTGCAAACATGAAACCAGCCCTACAAGAAATATTGAAAGAGGTCCTCTAAGCAAATAGAGAGCCTAAAAATAACATAGACCAGAAAGGAACACAGACAATATACAGTAACAGTCACCTTACAGGCAATACAATGGCATTAAATTCATATCTTTCAATAGTTACCCTGAATACCTATTTAAAACAATACTATGGAGGAGACATACAGATGGCTAATATACACATGAAAAGATGCTCGAACATAGCTCAACATCAGGGAAATACAAACCAAACCTATGAGATACCACCTCACACCAGTCAGAATGGCTAAAATGAACAACACAGGAAACAACAGATATTGGTGAGGATGCAGAGAAAGGGGAACTCTCTTGCACTGTTGGTGAGAATGAAAACTGGTGCAGCCACTCTGGAAAACAGTATGGAGGTTCCTCAGAAAGTTAAGATAGATAGATATATCCAATGAAACGTTACTCATCTATCAAAAAGAATGAAATCTTGCCATTTACAATGACATGAATGGAGTTAGAGTGTGTTGTGCTGAGTGAAATAAATCAGTTAGATAAAGTCAAATAGCATATGATTTCACTCATATGTGGAATTTAAAAAAACAAAACAGATGAATATAGGGGAAAGAAAACAATTGAGAAGGAGGTAAACTATAAGAGAGACTCTTCAGTATAGAGAACAAACTGAGGGTTGCTGGAGGGAAGGTGGTTTGGGGGATGGGCTAAATGGGTGATGGGCATTAAGGAGAGCAAATGTGATGAGCACTGTGTTAGATATAAGTGATGAGTCACTGAATTCTACTCCTGAAACTAGTATTACACTATATATTAACTAACTAGAATTTAAACAAAAACTTGAAACAACAACAAAACAAAATAAAATAAAAAAACCCAGAATACTATGAGAGCACATGCAAACCTGTGGCTGATACTCTCTTGCAGAGATAAGAAGAGTAAAACATAACCAGGTGTTTATGAGAGATGTTCCAGGTTGAGAAGAGAAATGGAGAGTGCTATAAAGAAAAAACAGGGATGCCTGAAGGCTCAGTTGGTTAAGTATCTGCCTTTGGCTCAGGTCATGATCTGGGGGTCCTGAGATGGAGTCTCTCATAGGGATCCCTGCGCAGCAGGGAGTCTGCTTTTCTCTCTCTCCCTCTGCCCCATCCCTGCTCATGCTCTCTCTCTCAAATAATGAAAACCTTTTTTAAAAAAGGAAAAACAGAATGAAACAACTGGGAAGAGCATAATGAATGAGAAGACTTGAGGGAGAAGATGGTAAAATATATCTGTAAGATGATCAGGAATTCAGAATATAAGCTTCATACCTTGAGCCTTAATGGCCACTTGTTTTTTTCTGTTCTTTTTATCAGTAGCAACTGATTCAGGGCTTTGAGATGAGGAATAGATGGTGGCAATATTTTAGGATCCTTTCACACACACCCTTTCCTCTTCTTCCTCTCCCTGACCCCCTCCTCTTCCTCTTCCTCCTCCTTCTCTCCTCTTTCAGTAATAGATTACTAGCAGTCATGTGGAGATTTTATATGAGATGAGGAAGCCAACATAAAAGAAAAAATTAAGTTGGAGAGCTCACAAGGAGTAAAGCACGGTGATTCTAGGAACATGGTGACTGGACTGTAGCCCTTTTCCTGCTTCTTTCAATTCTATTTTATTTGCTTCTACTGAGCGAAAAAGTCCTGGGTTCTATTTGGGACTTACAAGAGAGAAATAGTGTGAGGCTTTTAGTACTGTAGTAGAAATGTGAAAATCTGCCTATCCCCACACCAGAAATCAATACTCAGAGATGTGTGAGGTTAGGGTATGCTATGGTTTAAAATATATAAGAAAAAGAACGATCATTTGAGATGAACAAGCAAAAATAAACCCAAAAAGAATATTAAATGTTCTGGATAGTAAGAAGAAAACTAGGAAGGACAATGTTGTCTTTGAGGCAAAAAACTTTTGATCCTGAAGGAATTGTTGCCTAACTTACTTACTTAAGTAACTTACTTGCTACTTAAAAGTCAACAAAGGTGCTTACAAGAGGAACCACTGGACTCAGGAAATACAACATTGTGTAAGACTGGAAAAGGAGACATTTCAATAGAGAGGCAGGGACTACATGGATATTGAAGCAATCGAAAGATACGGAAATAGAAACAATAAATACATATTATTTCAATAGATTTTGCAGTTAAGTGCAAGTCGTAGGTAAATCGATCTTGAAGAGAACATAAAATAGAATTATGCTGGATTTTTATGTGAGGGAGATTGGAACATGTTACACACCGAGAGGAGAGAGAAAAAGGTAGTAATATATGAAGATGATTACTGAATCGCTTGTATTTACAAAAGTTAAACTTCAAAATTCTAAGTTTGCAAATTCCCTAAATCTCCCTTTGCGCTACTCCATGGACAATAGATGAAGGTAATAAAGAGCATATGTACTTGTTATTAAGGGAAATGATGTACTGAAAATAATTTTCTCTAAAAAATACGTGTATATTTATGTGTTTGTGTGTTTCCACCCAGAATTTTTAAATACAATTTATAGTGACTTCATAAGGATCTTGGATATTGTAGTGCAAACGTAGAATACTGCTATATTTTATACCTGCGTGTCTTATTTTTTATTTAAGAAAACATTTTTTTTTTCAAAGAGCAAACATGAACCATTATATTGGAACTGTTTAAAGAGTTTCTGTGAATTTCCCATATTTGACTAAAGGCAAATGTTTATTTTCACTTGACAATAAAGATTCTCCAAATAAATGTTTATATGGTGTAAAAAATTGATTCACCTTTTCACAAAGAGATTGGAAGTAATATTCAGATTTCATTTTATGGGAGAATATTTTTTACACACTGGTTAATGACTGACTCATAATAAATGGTAAGCATAGCTTAAATTGGTATTTCCTAACTTGAGCTGACTGATAACTATTTAAAAAAAAAAAAAAAGACTGAGTGAACATTGTCTCTCCATGCCACCTATTTATGTCAAAAAGTATTTTTATAATATTTGCTGTGCACACTAAAAATACAAACTTAATGCTTATATTCTTTCACAAAGTGAAGTCTCTTAAACTGCTTAAATAACCACATTGCTCCTCAAGTTTATTAGAGTTTAAATACGATAAACTCTTCATCTGTAACTGAATTTTTACTCATGATTGATGGGTTTGGGTTTCAGCTTAATGAAATCTTACCTACACTGAAAGAAAATAATTTAGTTAACATTATCCCCAATTTTTTCACTTATCATGCTCTAGATTATATCATTTAAAAATTAAGGACTTTTTCTTCTTTGCCTGAGATTTAGAAGAATTTTCCTACTGGAGTTAGATTATTTTCAGCAGCAAAAAACAATTAATTGATGGGATGTGTTTGGGAGAAAGCAAGCAAACATAATATATTCCATTTACTTACTATTTGGTTTAGTGTCTTTTATTGTTTTAGAAATAGTTTTACAAAGAAATTCTGAATACTGTATACAGTAACAACCAATATGCCATATATAGAATCTTTGTCTTCTCCCCACGTTCTAGGTGAACCCAAGTCCAAGGTTATAGTGGCAAAGAGGCCAAACCAAACAGCCTGTTTGTTTACAGCTCTGACTCTCATACCTGGAGCCAAGGAATGAGAACATCTACCTTCCATTCCTGCCCCCTATTTCCTTAGCTCCACTTCAAGCAGCCATATTGTGGCATAGACTAAGCAATAATACGTTTGCATGACAACAGGGTGCACTACTTACCACTGACTTTAATGAGAGCGCTGTAAGAGGCAGGCCATCAGGATACAGGAGTTTTCTGCTTTCTTCTCTGAAGCGTGTAGGTCCAAGTTCATTTTTTCAAAGTTCATTCAGAAAAATGTTTTTCTTTCATGAACTCATTCCCTGTCTACATTGCATACTACTTTTAAATTCCTCCTCATATAGTCTCCCACTGTGGAGCTCACTCATTGTTACTTATTTAAAGTCATATGGTTTTCTCATTATACAGAGATTACTATAACACTGTGTCCCATGCCCAGCACCACCAGAAATGGACCACGTCTATTGCACTTGGTAGTTAAAGATCAACTCTCTCGTTATACTCTCCTATACCATTAGATACCTTTACCATACTGGGCAAAGAATATAACCTATCTTCCAATTCTGAAGTTTTTTTCTCCTTGTTTGTCCCTCTTACCTTAATTTATTTTTCTCCTTGCTCACAAGTTTTGAGTGACCCATACAGCTTCTTCTGGATTTGCTAATTTAATTACTCCCAGTAGCTACACTTGGTATATTTTCATCTACCTCTCTGTAACAGATTCTTCATAGGTCAATATTTTTCACCTATTCCCATATACCAAGTTCATATCTCCACCGAACTGTGATAGTATTTTTTTAAAATAAAGCTTAAAATAGTATGGCAAATACTAGTCTAACACAGAAGAAAACAAAGAGATGTAAAGAGAGAGAAAGGATATATCTTCTAGAACTTGTGATTAATACCAGAAGTCAAATGAGTATATATTTTAGGAAAGGACAAATGAATTATGTGGGCTTTCTATAAAATGTTATAATGTGTAGTGAGAAATAAAGTGATTATTAAGGAATATAGAAAATAACACTGTAGTTTGAAAATATAGAATTAGTTGATGAGCTCTATACCATAAAATTCTGAAAGGAGAATATATTGTAAGTGAACCCAAGTGACTAATATACTCTGTTATGGCCTTTAGCATAGATTAATATAAAACTCATGAACATAAGTGTTCAATATTTTGGTGACTATCCTGCTGACAGTCAACAAGCAATGATTTGGATCTGTGCCTATATAGTTGATTTATTTTATTTGTGTAATTATTCTGACATAAGTAAAATATAATTTTGTGTAATGACAAACATATTTAAGTGCCTACACTGTACCAAGCATTGTGTAGGACATTAGAAATGATAGGCATGTTTCCAGTTTTCTTAGGAATTGCAATTACTGTCTGTCTGCTTTAGAATATTTGAGTAAGACAGGTTTCTCATCAAGGCAGAAAATGATAAATATCAATATACTCAATTATTTGCACCAATGTACCTTGAGAAACAAGACTAGCAGGTAACTATTTAAAAAACTATGGTCTACCAGCAATTTATAATATTATTCATTAGACTATTATTGCAGTCCTTGAAATTTCAAGTAAAACAATGCCCCTTTTTCTTCTCTGATGATTTATATAATCTTTAAATTTAATCATGATTAAGGGAGTAATCACGTTTTACCTTTTATTTTTAAGATTCTATTTATTTATTTGAGAGAGAGAGAGAGAGAGAGCAAAAGAGAGAGCACAAAGGAGGTGGGGGGAGACAGAGGGAGAAGCAGACTCCCTGCTGAGCAGGGAACCTAATGTGGGGCTTGTTCCCAGGACCCTGGGATCATGACCTGAGCTGAAGGGCAGATGTTTAACCAGCTGAGCCAACCAGGTGCCCCTTGTGTTACCTTTTAAAAAAAAAAAATTTTTTTTTAATTAATTCTGGGAATTTTATCTTTTTTTTTTTTTTTAAATAAAATCTTTCCTCCATCACCACTTACCCTTCTTTCTCTTCTTCTTCTAGGACGTCTATCACCAGGGAATTGAGACTTCTTTTTTATAGTCTCCATGTTTTATACATACCTTTTATCCCTTTGTGCTTCTTTCTTGAAATTCCTCAAGCTGATCATCTGCTTCACTGACTGCTTTTTTGATATTTATACTACCTTTTGACTTATCAATGTAGTGCTTTATTCAAAATAATGTCCCATTTTTTTTATCTTGATGTTTTTTTTTTTTTAAATGCTTATTCTTGTTTGGTATTGCTAACATCTCTTCCTATTTCCTTACATTGCTCTTATATTTATTTCTACTTTTAGGTCTTTCCTTTCTACTAATTTTGGTTCACTTGATATTTGTTCTCCATTGTGTTGATTTTCTTTTTTAATTTTGAACAGTTTTTTGAGATAATATTACTCTACAGATGTCTGTTTATTTGGTCTGTAAATTCAATTTTACCTGAGATTATCATTTACTCTGTCTGACACTATGCCCTGTGGAAAGGTTTAAAATGAAGTTCAAATGATTTGAGAAAAGGAAATGGTGTGACTCTCAGAATAGGGAGACTTGAGTGCCACAAAGTCACTGCTAATCATTCTTTTTTGTTGCCAACCTTCAGTAAATATTTCACTAACTTTGACAGAAGCAGCATTTGGAAGAGGCAGTTAACCCTGAGAATTTTTGTCTTCATTTGCAGAAGATATGCTCTCTGGGTATAGAATTTGAGCTTGACAGATTTTGTGTTTACTCTTGTTTTCTTAATATCAATACTTAAGATTCTCTTCCATTGTCTTCTGCTTCCATAAAATCTAACAAGGAGTATACTCTCATTTTTATATTTGTTCCTTTGCATATAAAGATTTTTTTTTCCTTCTGGCTGCTTTTAAAACTTTCTCTTTATCACTGGTTTCAAGAAATTTTATTACAATGTGCCTTGACATTATATTTTCTATATTTCTTTTGCTTTGGTTTGTTGAATTTCTAAGATCTATGAATTTATACTTTGTATTAAACTGGGAAATTTTAATCATTATTACTAGAATATCTGTTTCTTCAACTCCTTACTTCTGGAACTTCAATTAAACATACATTATACCACTTTATATTGTCTGATATATGTTTCTGTTCGTATTTATTAAGTCTTGTTTAATACTTGTACTTCATTTTAAATGCCTTTAAATTCAGTGATATTTTCTGCAGAATCTAATCTCCTGTTAATTTCACTCAGTGTTTTTTGTCTTCTCTATAGGCTCCATTTACATTCTTTTAAAATTTCTTACACTATTTTCCTCATTAATGCTCCCTTTTCCAGTAAACATTTATATTACTTAGATATTGCACCTCCAATCCCACCACCCCACCAGTGCTTTAGAAATAAGATAAGATATATAGCCAAATTCTTGGTGAAGAGTAGGATTTCATATCTGGGACCATATTATTTATATACACATGTATGTATATAGATTATAGATAGATGGATGATAGATAGATAGATAGATAGATAGATAGATAGATAGATGATAGATAGATAGATAGATAGATAGATATCCTAATATCTTATTTAAAGTTCTTATCTGCTAAATCCAGTATCTTACATTTCTGGGTCTGTTTATGTGAATAGTTCAACTCCTGCTTATAGGTAATAATTATCTGCTTCTCTCCATGCCTGATGATTTTAAAATTGGGTGTCAGAAATTGTGCATTTTATCTTCTTGGGTCCTGGATTTTGAGATATTTCATTAAAGGGCATTAAGTTTCGATCTGATGTGCAGTTAAACAACCGTAGATTAGTTTCATCCTTTTGAGTTTTTCTTATAAGTCTTAGTATGGCCAATTCAGAGAAGGATTTATTCTGAGACTAGTTTAGCTTCACTAATAAGGTAATATCTTTGTGAGAAATGTATCCAGTGTTGTCTGAATTACAAGTTCTCTCCAAACTAGCTGATGAGAACACTCTTTCCAGCTATTTGTGAGCTCTAGGAATTATTTGAGCTAATGCTTTCCAGTGGTCTTTCCCTGCTCTCAGCTAGTTTCTTCTCAAGTACGTAGTGATCACTCAGGGACCCCTTCTTTCAGGCATCAGAGCCTTCCACTGCTTGCTACCCAATGTCTGA
>NW_028069932.1:0-384 GCF_054177405.1 Leptonychotes weddellii
AAACACAGATAAGTTTCTCTACCGTAAGACTCTCAGAGCCTTTAACACATTGTACATTATGAATCTTCAAGAGAGAGAATTGACCGCACATAATGCTTTCTTCCTAAACTATTAATACTTCCTGGAGAAACTTGCCTACAAGGTGCATAATGATGTATTGACAAGTTCTGAAGTCTCAGTGGTTCTTTTTTTTTTTTTTTATTCTTATGTTAATCCCCATACATTACATCATTAGTTCTAGATGAAGTGTTCCATGATTCATTGTTTGTGCATAACACCCAGTGCTCCATGCAGAACGTGCCCTCCTCAATACCCACCACCAGGCCAACCCATCCTCCCACCCCCCTCCCCTCTAGAACCCCCAGCCTGTTTTTCAGAGTCCAT
>NW_028069933.1:0-384 GCF_054177405.1 Leptonychotes weddellii
CTGGGTGGCTCAGTTGGTTAAGCGACTGCCTTCGGCTCAGGTCATGATCCTGGAGTCCCGGGATCGAGTCCCGCATCGGGCTCCCTGCTCGGCAGGGAGCCTGCTTCTGCCTCTGACCCTCCCCCCTCTCATGTGCTCTCTCTCTCTCTCATTCTCTCTGTCTCAAATAAATAAATAAAATCTTTAAAAAAAAAAAAAAGAAATTATACACCACCCAGTAGCCAGAAATGCCTAAGAAACCCAGAAACAGCTCCTAAATGCCACGACCATCTGGAATTTCTGTTGCACTACATATAGCCTCAGGCCTTTGGCTGATTGTCTGGATGCTTGATTGGATTGGCTGCTCTTGATTAGGCTAAGAAATGGCCATGAACTACCATTGCC
>NW_028069934.1:0-384 GCF_054177405.1 Leptonychotes weddellii
AACTCATCACATTTTGATATAAACATGTGGCTAAAAATAGTACCGAACAGGCTGCTTGTCTCTGAATAATACTTTCATTCATGATAAAATATATAGCTAAAAGATCTTTTGCATATAGAAACATATTCCGTTTCTTCCTGGCTGAATTTTACTCAAAAATGAGATATCTTTCAAAAAAGGAGCAATATTTTTTTTTTTTAAAGATTTTATTTATTTATTTGAGACAGAGAGAATGAGAGACAGAGAGCATGAGAGGGAGGAGGGTCAGAGGGAGAAGCAGACTCCCTGCCGAGCAGGGAGCCCGATGCGGGACTCGATCCCGGGACTCCAGGATCATGACCTGAGCCGAAGGCAGTCGCTTAACCAACTGAGCCACCCAGGCGC
>NW_028069935.1:0-384 GCF_054177405.1 Leptonychotes weddellii
GCGCCTGGGTGGCTCAGTTGGTTAAGCGACTGCCTTCGGCTCAGGTCATGATCCTGGAGTCCCGGGATCGAGTCCCGCATCGGGCTCCCTGCTTGGCAGGGAGTCTGCTTCTCCCTCTGACCCTCCTCCCTCTCATGCTCTCTGTCTCTCATTCTCTCTCTCTCAAATAAATAAATAAAATCTTTAAAAAAAAAAAATAGTAAATTTTATGTTATGTATATTTCACCACAATTTTTAAGACCACACATTATGTTAATTTCTAGTGAGTTTATTATTCCAAATGCATTCTAAATGGATTACAAAATTCTCACTTTTAATTTCTAATAATGTAAACATCTACAGGTATAAAACAAAAGCTTTTGGGTTCTACAATATGTTTAGATT
>NW_028069936.1:0-384 GCF_054177405.1 Leptonychotes weddellii
TCATTCTGATGCAGAAAGTTCATGGACCACATTTTCAGAACATTCACTGCTATAACATGCTGTCTACCAGAATTAAGTTTAGTAAGGACAATCCTTTGGAATGAAAGGAATTTCCTATTTGCTGGTGTAAGGGAATTTGGGTGACTATCATTAAAGATAATAACAATAATTATTATTACTTGCATCTTTTTTTTTTTTTTAAAGATTTTATTTATTTATTTGAGACAGAGAGAATGAGATAGAGAGAGCATGAGAGGGAGGAGGGTCAGAGGGAGAAGCAGACTCCCTGCCGAGCAGGGAGCCCGATGCGGGACTCGATCCCGGGACTCCAGGATCATGACCTGAGCCGAAGGCAGTCGCTTAACCGACTGAGCCACCCAGGCG
>NW_028069937.1:0-384 GCF_054177405.1 Leptonychotes weddellii
TTCTCCAATTAAAAAAAAATATTTTTATGGTTTTGTTTTTTGACATTTAAGTATCTGATTCATTTAGAAACTGGGCTATCCTAAAAGAAATGGATCCAATTTCATCTTTTCCACTTATTTATTGTATCCTTTCATCCTTCACCCTTTTTTTATTGTCAGGCTTCAGAGTTTGCATTGGATGTGTCTTTTTTTTTTTTTTAAAGATTTTATTTATTTATTTGAGAGAGAGAGAATGAGAGAGAGCACATGAGAGTGGGGAGGGTCAGAGGGAGAAGCAGACTCCCTGCCGAGCAGGGAGCCCGATGCGGGACTCGATCCAGGGACTCCAGGATCATGACCTGAGCCGAAGGCAGTCGCTTAACCAACTGAGCCACCCAGGCGCCC
>NW_028069938.1:0-383 GCF_054177405.1 Leptonychotes weddellii
TTTTTTTTTTTTAAGATTTTATTTATTTATTTATTTGAGAGACAGAGAGAATGAGAGACAGAGAGCATGAGAGGGAGGAGGGTCAGAGGGAGAAGCAGACCCCCTGCCGAGCAGGGAGCCCGATGCGGGACTCGATCCCGGGACTCCGGGATCATGACCTGAGCCGAAGGCAGTCGCTTAACCAACTGAGCCACCCAGGCGCCCCTAGAAATACTTTTTAAAATATTCACAGTAAGTGATTTTTAAAAGATAACTTATTAAGAAACATAATTTGATTCCTTATATTAGTTGCATTATTATGCAAAGTTTATTTCCACGAGGATACTGAGTAGGTGTTCCTTCCCCAGGATCTGTGTAAAATACATATCATCTATTTGAAGCAT
>NW_028069939.1:0-383 GCF_054177405.1 Leptonychotes weddellii
GGCTCAAGTGTAAAATGTAGCTCCTAAGTTCAGTGACTCTCGTATGCCTTGCTGGGAAGAGTCCTCAGCAAACGAGTGAGTATAGGTGTCTCTGATGGAACAGTCGATCGATCACTGTGACAGAAACACAAATTGTAGAGGGGGGAGGTCTCTGTAATTAACAAGGGCTCGTTCTAGAAGTAAATAAATGAAAGCTTGCACTCTGTAATTCCATTGCTTAAACACAAGATGATCTGTCTCGGCACTAATATCAGTTGCTTTCTGTCAGTTGGCACAGGTGGGATTATTAAATAAAGTAGTTGGACACGATTTTTTAGGGAAAAGATCAGCATAATATAACTCTTGTTGACTGTCATGGGCCTGCACTTTTTCTATTTTTTTTT
>NW_028069940.1:0-383 GCF_054177405.1 Leptonychotes weddellii
ATGCTTCAAACTTGCTTAAAATATATGTACATGTCCAGCTGGATGCAGAATGCAACATGGAGGCACACCTGGGTGCCTCAGTCAGTTAAGTATCTGACTTCAGCTCAGGTCATGATCTCAGGGGTCCTAGGATCAAGCCCCATGTTGGGCTCCCTTTCCCACTCTTCCTCTCTCTCTCTCAAATAAATAAAATCTTTTTTAAAAATGCAACATGGAGGAAGAGGAGTCAGAGCTTAGGCCCAAGGCAGGTCAGGCTGACCTGAGTTTGCAGCTGGGTTCCTCTGACTAACCTGTGTGATCTTGGGCCCCGAGGTCCCCTGTCTGTGATTTTAGTTTCTTCACATCTAAAGTACTGGACTCAAAATGCACAGTGCGGGGTTTTT
>NW_028069941.1:0-383 GCF_054177405.1 Leptonychotes weddellii
CGCCTGGGTGGCTCAGTCGGTTAAGCGACTGCCTTCGGCTCAGGTCATGATCCCAGGGTCCTGGGATCGAGTCCCACATCAGGCTCCCTGCTCTGCAGGGAGCCTGCTTCTCCCTCTCCCACTCCCCTTGCTTGTGTTCCCTCTCTCGCTGTGTCCCTCCGTCAAATAAATAAATAAAATCTTAAAAAAAAAAAAAAAAGAAAATTATCATTTATCCCTACCACTTCATTAAAAACAGTTTATTTTAAATAAAAAAAAAAATTATGAGGCCATACTCTCAGAATATGGACTGGAATTTTACCTAGTCCTGATTGAGTGCTCCCTACAAAGGCCACTCCTAATTCTGACTGTGACTCCCTTTACCCAGGTCTGAAAAGTGAGGG
>NW_028069942.1:0-7859 GCF_054177405.1 Leptonychotes weddellii
GAGAGATGACCTTTTATGAAATGTTTGTTAGAAAACTCAGAAAGTAAACTTGACTTCCCTAGTACCCTTTGTAATTTTTGTAAGTATAAGGACAAAGGCTATCTTACACAGTGTTCTGAAAAGTGTTCATAATTTTGAAAGGAGTAGAAAGTAGTGGTCAAGAAATCCCATTATAAGAGAGCAAGGTTTGTGTGCCCTCATTTACATTCCAGCCTGGGAAATGGTCTTTGGTTGGATGATAAGAGAAAGGCAGAAGCTTATTCATGACCCTTCTATTAAAACCAAATTTATGAGTGAAAAAGAAATAATGACTGAAAATTTACAAGAATTATGAGGCAAGAATTGAGCAATGTGTTCTGAGCTTTTGCTCTTGCTATCACTAATAAATCTGGGCTGCCCAGTTGCTACTCTTATCCCAGGGAGCTGAATGATAAGATATCTCTCCTACATTAGCAGTCTGAATGCAGTAACAAAATGTCACTTTGTTGAAGATTGGATGTCAGAGGGGATCAAAAAAGCAAATACCCAATTCAAATCCACACATCCTCAACTCCCTACTTTTAGTGCCAACTGAAGGAAACTATGCTATTAGGGCTGAATTTTGTGTAACCTTCCTTAGGCTGCATTTGGGGTTTTGTCATCAGTATCAAAAGGTCATAGGACACAGAAACTGAACAATTTCTCTGATGCTCCACTGTCAAAACTCTTTTCCATAAAGCCATAATAATTAAAGAGTCTGCTGCTGGCACGGAGGTAGACTGATCAGTGAACAGGCTAGATGACCCAGACCCTCAAATATGTAAAAACTTAGTATACAGTTAAATCCTCATCTCTCAGCATGTACAAAAGAAAGGAGGGGGTGTTAGATTTTAATGTAATGAATATGCAAACATTGTAAGAAACTGTCTGTAAGTACTCCAGTCTAGAGATGAGGGAAGTAAAGTTGGTAGGATAAATGCAGGCAGTACAGAATGCTTTAAGAGCATAGCTCTGGGGTCAGTAACCCATGGTTTAGTTCTAGCTAGTGCAACTTACTGTATTTCTCATTTGGGCAAGGTGCCTAATCTTTCCAAATTCACAATTCTGCAACCTGTAAACTGGGAGTGGCATTTAAACCTATCTTGGGCAACTTACATATTTCCTCATCTGAAATAATGATATAATGAAGATTTTCACAGTAAATGGTAATTGGAATAATAAAACCTACCTTGTTGTCAGGACAAAATATAATAGTGGAAAAGAGTTTAGCATAATAGCTGTCCCATAACTACATCCTTTCTTATCTATTGTTTATTCATATATTGGAAAAAGAGAAAGATATGTCTTTATAAACTACAAAAAATATATGCAAAAGCTTAAAGGGAACATCAAACAATATTTTTTAAAAATAAGTTTAAGGGCGCCTGGGTGACTCAGTCCTTGAGTGTCTGCCTTCGGCTCAGGTCATGATCCCAGGGTCCTGGGATCGAGTCCCACATCGGGCTCCCTGCTCAGCGGGAAGCCTGCTTCTCCCTCTCCCACTCCCCCTGCTTGTGTTCCTGCTCTCGCTGTCTCTCTCTCTGTCAAATAAATAAATAAAATCTTTAAAAAGAAAAACAAGTTTAATATATAAACTTTTTATAGATCTGAAAATTTGGGGGAATATCATTTCTAGTGGGTCTTTTGGCAATAAATTCTCTTACCTTCCATTTTTTGTTTTTTTTTCCTGAAAGCATCTGTATTTTACCTCCGTTTTTAAGGAACATTTTCACTGGATATAGAACTCCAGTTGAGGACTTGATTCTTACAGACCCTAAATCTATAATTCTGTTATTTTCTGGGCATCATTATTTCTGATAAGATACCACCTGTCACTTTTTCATTATTCCCATGTATGTAATGATTTTTTTTTCCTCCTGGAGTTTATTTTAAGATCTTTATCTTTGTTTTCCAGAAGTTTAACTCTGTAGGTATGAATTTTTTTTTTTTTTTTTTTTGTATGTATTCTCATTGGTGTTCATTGATATTTCTGGATTCGTGAGTTGCTGTTTCTGGTCAAATTTAGAGTAAAGTTGGCCAGTTGCATGAATTTAGAGTCTCTGATAATTGTTTCAAATGTAACTGAGGTTTTGTTCGTGTTTTTTTCCAATCTTTCTTCTCTCTATGCTTCAGTTGGATAATTTTCATTGACCTGAGTTCAAGCTGAATGATCTTTTGTTGTATGTAATCTTGTCAATCTCATCCAATGACTTATTTTAAATTTTTGATTTCTGATCTTCTATTTAGTATTTAGATTTATTTTTTACAATTTTCAAATCTTATGAAATTCTCTCTTATCTCTTTTTCTGTAAACTAATCAACATTGTAATCTTAGTTATTTTAATGTCCTGTCTATAAACAGCAACACCTGGTTTGCTTCTGAGTACATTTCTTTAAACTATTGGTTACATGTTACTGTCTTGCCCTCCACCCCCCCCATATCTGTTAATTATTTATTGAGTATTTTGGATGACACTTTATCGAGATTGCATTCTGTTATTTTTTACTGGAAAATGTTAAGTTTTGTTTTAGTAGGCAGTTAAATTACTGACTGATCATCTTGAACCTGTGAAGTCTTTGTGTTGTGATTTGCAAGAACAGGTCTATTTCTTTCTTACGCTCGGTTTTTTAGTCCTGGAATGTTGTCTTTACTCCAGAAGGGTGGAGTAAAGACTTCCTAACTAAATGTTGGTGGACTCCATGTTAATGGAGCAAGGGTCACATCTTGCCTGTTCTACTGCCCTCTGCATTCCTCTCCCCTCTAGGTCTGTAATGCTTAGTTCCTTTTTGTAGATTCAGGCCCACTCCAGTACCAGAAGTTAGACCTAAGGTGGAAGGAATCAACCAGTTCTTTGCCCACAGTCTCAGCATAATTTCTTCTAGGGATTGATGCACAGGTCTGAGACTGTGCTTTTATTTTCATTTTTTTTTTTTTTTTCCAAATCATTTTCTTGTAAACCATGCAGGACTAGGGGCTAATCTTTGAGCTTGGTCATCTTCCTAGAAACCAGAGTCCTGCTTCTGAATCTTTATCCAATTATTGTAGCCCTGCTATTCTTAGATGGAACATCTTAATTGTGTCTTCCTGTTTGGGTTGGAGGGTTTTGTCTGCCTTGGGTTTTTTCTTGTTCTGTGCTATCCACTCTTAGGGAAGCTTGTTCATGATACTAACTTTTGACCTGGATTGAGACAGTAGAATATACTAAAGAATGTTGGTTAGCCAGACCAAACATCCTATGCTAATCTATTTGTAATTCTTTGAGCAAATATTTATTGAAATTTCTCTGCATGCCAGGATCCCAGAATATAGAGATGAGTACTATTGAGAAATCCTGATGTGTAACACTGATTGCTTACAGTAAGAATAAAATAACTGGTTGTTAAAACTTGCAGGGGGAAGGGCATCTCTAGGGGAAGTGTGTGCATGCGTGTGTGTGTGGGGGGTGGTGGTGTGTGTATACAAATAGTATTATTTATCATGACTGAATAATGGGAGCTTCAGCACAATTGTTGGCATTGGCCTTATGCTCAATATCTCATTTCCTTTACCCATGAAACCAGAGGACCTTCCTTCCCAGGCTGCCACAGTGAAACTTTGTGAAGTCAGCTTATGAGCCCAGTGCTGGGAAATGGTATTTAGCATAGCTGGCATGTTCCTGAGGCAATGGTTACCTATGCAGAACAGTGGTGGAGGCAAATTACTTCTCAATTTTATGCGATGCTGACTTGTCAACCCAAAGGATGCATTTCATTATCTGTGACTTTGGTGGGGATTAGTCTGGACAGCTCATTGAGGCAAATCTGCCTATCAAAGCAACACTTGAGAGTTTTATTTATTTAAATATGTATTTTTTTCTATCATAAAGGAAATTAAAAGCAAAAAGGGGGGAAGGCAATTAAAAATGTTAATTAGCAAAAAAAAAAAAGAGAGAAAATGGAATCTAAAAGTTGTTGGAGCAGTCCATTTTTCTAGATATAACAGCCGATTTCATTTATCCTGAGAAGGGCTCAAGGGTCAAAGTAATGGTATTTTTGTGATCTCATTGTGCCATTTCAATATGTCAGATTTTCTGAATTCTATACTAGTCTAGTCCCATTCCCTTGGGATTCACACATTTGGGCAGCAGAGCCTGAACCTCACATAGCACCCTAATTTATCATTAATCCAAGAATCTAGGAACGAGTGCCTTCCTGCCCACCCTCCATGCACTAGAAGGAGGAGGCTTTGGAAACTACTACAGAGAAGTTTTGAGAAGACCAAGCAATGGTGGTTTTCAACATTTTCTTAGGTTTGGGACCTTTTGTTAAAACTAAAGTTTACAGAAACTTGGTGGAAATGGATGGAAGCTTAATGTCTCACTTGTGTCACTCTAATCTGGGCCCTTCATGTAGCTCCTTGAACAAATGCCTTAAAGTCATTTGAATGTTAAGGGTAACTCATGCTTATTATGGAAAATTTGGAAATTTTATCCTTTTTCTTCCCCCACCTGAATATTTGTTATTGCTCTGGGCAAGGGGGTAGTAAAAGTTAGATCCAGGCTTCCATGTGAGAAGCAGATGACCTTGCATAGGCCTTGAAACTAAGCTGTGTGTTATGACCCAATATTATCAGTACTTTTCTTTAAGGAATATAGGGTAAGACTCAGCTAAAAACAAAGAGGGATTTTATTAATCCTGTGCTATAACTTCTTTTGTTTTGAGTTCCTTTGGAAGTCTTGTTGGTAAGAGAGTAATAAAGCATGAATTCTTGGGTTGTCTAATTTGATATCATCAAGAATTCATCCCGTAGTTTTTACAGAAGCAATACCTTTTTCTGCATGCACTGTTAACATGACATTTCAGCACAGTGGGCTATATTTTCTTCCCTGGCTAAAACTAAAAAAAAGTGTCTGCCTGCATGTGACCGTGGTTTGGAGAACAGCATTTAGAGATGGCAGGAGGCCAGATGGACTAATCTGATTGCAGGTGGAGCAGGGGCTTCTGGCCTGTCCCATGGGATCTTCTGTGAGGACACTCTAATGAAAAATAGATTAGATTTTTACCAAGTGGAGCTTCAGGCGTCAAATGCCTGAATTGTACCATTTCCTATCCTCATTACAAATTATGGTCATAAGAATTGATTCGCATCATGATTTCGTTGGGAGGGGGGAGTGTGGAGAGTCCTCATTGCAGTCTAATGGGGGTGGGGGGGTGGAATAAGACCCAGGAGTGCATTATCTGCATGGCCCTGGGAATCCCTGGTCCCTGTAATTGTGAGTTGTATTTTTTCCTCAGGTTATCTGTATGTGGAGGTGCTTTATGAAAGCTCATGTTCTCAGTGGGGAAAAACATGTCCTGGGATGTGGAAGAGTGAGAATCTGTTCAAAGGAAGAAAAAGTAGAGTCAGCAGCAGAAACTGGTGACATTATATATATATAAAAAATTGATAGGTTGTGCTGGAAAAGCCATGTATAAGGAAATAAAAGTAACAGCTAAAAATAACAACCAAGGAAGCAGAAAGCAAATGGTGAAAGGATTCTGTAGTTAACTTTTTAGTATCAAGGTATTTGAAGAATGCTGCTTCCAAGGGAATACTTTCAAAATATTGGGAGGGGGTGTTACTTTCTAGAACTCTTTTTTAAAAATTAATTTATTTTGCATTGTGCAAAAGGGACCGGGGTCACACAGCTCAGTAATGATCAGAATGTGGGCCTGCTCTGGCTCTCTGACTCCCAGACCACTGTTCTTCCTTTCATCCACAAATTCTTATCTTCAGGAGCAAACAATTTTGGACTCATATTTCACATAGACATGAACTTTGCATTGCTTTTCCTTTAGCAGGGCTGGGTCAGCATTTTATTGGGTGTATTCTGAAGGGTGCTCCTCTTAAGAGATGATCCATGAGGGAAAAAAATTTCCTTGTTAAATACATTTGGGAGCAGTAGTAGCTCAGTACATCCCTCTCTTGGATGGTTTCATCACATGTTTGAATATTGAAGACCCTGGGAAGACTCACAGCAAAGAGGCTGTTTGACTTTGTTTAACCCAGAGTGTCTGGAATGTATTTTGTCCTGGAGCCCTTTTTGGGTGTTAGACCTCACCGAACACGATTTGGAAAACTGATCTGAATGGGGCTGTTCACATACCCTTGTGCCATTCACAGAGGCTTGGCCTGATTACGGGTACTAGTTGTGGCCCTGATTAAAATTTGCTGTTCCAGGGCGCCTGGGTGGCTCAGATGGTTAAGCGTCTGCCTTCAGCTCAGGTCATGATCCCAGGGTCCTGGGATCGAGTCCCGCATCGGGCTCTCTGCTCCTTGGGAGCCTGCTTCTCCCTCTGCCTCTCTCTCTCTCTCTCTGTCTCTCATGAATGAATAAATAAAATCTTTAAAAAAAAAAAAAAATTTGCTGTTCCAGAAAGAAGAGTGAACTAATATTTACTGAGATTCCACAATGTGACCTGTAGTGCTCTTTATCTTATAATATTGTTTCCTGTTGTCCTCCTCCTACTACCATACCATAGATAGTATTTTCTTCACTTAACACAAGAAACCCGAGATTCTGAGAGACAAAGTGGTTTTCCCAAAGTATCTAATAAATTTAGTTGTGCAAAAGAGATAACAAACCCAGGTTGTTTTTCTCCAAAGACCAGGCTCTTTGATCTAGGCCATGGAAGGCAAGCAGGTAACTTTCCTGGTAGAGGGAGAAATATCCTGGTTTGGGTGGGATCCTGTAATGTGAGACTTTCAGTACTAAAACCAGGAGAGAGGCAAACTGAGTTACATTGGTCACCTTGAATTTCTTCCTCTTACCCTCATAATGAACATAGATGAGCCATCCCAACACTCTTTTCTGCTGAACCTGCATGTTGCCTCAGAATCTGCCCTGACTCTGTGCTCCAGGCAGCCGCTACCAATCAAAGGAAACATGGTGTGTATGCAGCGTGGGGTGGGTGGGTGTGTGGGAGGAGGGTAAAGGGGAGGTTATTTAATTTCTAACCTGTATTATGCTGGCTCATATGAGATCTTTTGCATACCAAATAGCCTGAGTGTTAGAGTAGGATTCCCTGCAGAGACTCTGGCTTTGTATTTCAGACTCCAAGCTATATCCACCATGTCAGGCAAATGCGATAACTGCCAAGGTACAGAAACAGTCCACTATGGAATGAACTGACATTTAGTGATTTTTACTTCCCTTCAGGCTGATAGCTTTCATTTGTGACCCAAATCCATTCTTCCCAATTCCCCAACCCATTAAATCTGGGCTAGTTGTCATCTTGTATTTTGTTTTAGCCCCAGTTCTCAGTCCTCAGAACGTGCCTTAAACAAGTGACTTACTCACTTACTATCGAAGAAAGTGATTCTACCAATTTAGAAACAGAATCAATTTATTGAAGCTTCTCCGTAAAGTAGTAGTGTTCTCCCCATATCAACAGAAAATCTTTTTTTTTTTTAAATTTTAAAAAATATATATTTCCAGTAGAGTTAACATATGGTGTTCCATGAGTTTCAGGTTTATAACATGGTGATTGAACATTTCCATACATTGCCCAGTGCTCATTACCACAAGTGCAATTCTTTTTTTTTTTTATTCTTATGTTAATCCCCATACATTACATCATTAGTTTTAGATGTACTGTTCCATGATTCATTGTTTGTGCATAACACCCAGTGCTCCATGCAGAATGTGCCCTCCTCAATACCCATCACCAGGCTAACCCATCCTCCCACCCCCCTCCCCTCTAGAACCCTCAGTTTGTTTTTCAGAGTCCATCGTCTCTCATGGTTCGTCTACCCCTCCGATTACCCCCCTTCATTCTTCCCCTCCTGCTACTTTCTTCTTCTTCTTCTTTTTTTTTTTTTC
>NW_028069943.1:0-383 GCF_054177405.1 Leptonychotes weddellii
CCTGGGTGGCTCAGTCGTTAAGCGTCTGCCTTCGGCTCAGGTCATGATCCCAGGGTCCTGGGATCGAGTCCCACATCGGGCTCCCTGCTCGGCAGGAAGCCTGCTTCTCCCTCTCCCACTCCCCCTGCTTGTGTTCCTGCTCTCGCTATCTCTCTCTCTGTCAAATAAATAAATAAAAATCTTTAAAAAAAAAAAAAACCTCTTGAGTTTTGAGATTGAGTAGCTAAATGGTACTAAAACAACACTAACAAAAAGTGGAAAGTCAATGGGAAGACTCAATTTTCACAAGGTGAGAGCAAAATTAGACTTTGGTTCTATGTGCATTCCAAGTTAAAAATTTTAAATATATTGAAGCAAAAATATCTAGCAGGGAGCTGAAGAAG
>NW_028069944.1:0-383 GCF_054177405.1 Leptonychotes weddellii
CGCCTGGGTGGCTCAGTTGGTTAAGCGACTGCCTTCGGCTCAGGTCATGATCCTGGAGTCCCGGGATCGAGTCCCGCATCGGGCTCCCTGCTCGGCAGGGAGTCTGCTTCTCCCTCTGACCCTCCTCCCTCTCATGCTCTCTGTCTCTCATTCTCTCTGTCTCAAATAAATAAATAAAATCTTTAAAAAAAAAAAAGATTGAATATTCTAAGAAAATATGGTAGTTTCTTTCAGCTCTGATTTGCAGAAGATTGAGGGAGAAAATCAATTGTGGTAACCAGGAAGTTAAGGATTTTTGGTTTTTAACCTCTGTTACAGTCTTAATATTACCTAGCAATGTCTTTTGCATTCTCCAAAGTGGCTATTCCAAATACTTGCTGTGT
>NW_028069945.1:0-383 GCF_054177405.1 Leptonychotes weddellii
ACTGGAGTAGCTTAAATACTAGGTCTCAGAAGTCTGAAAAATAGCAAAGAAGACTGGGTTTGGAAAGCAAGGTCTGAAGTTGCTTGTCATATTCTGAAGCTATGAAGAATAAAATGTTTCCACTTTGGATTACAAAACCCCATTTATGATTTTAAAAATTACACTTGAAATAAAATGATTAAACTAAAAAAAAAAAAAAAGAATCAGGTGTACAACATAATGATTCACTATATATTGTGAACTGATTCCACAATAAGTGTATTTCTTGATCTTTGTGCTGGTTTCACAGGTACGTTCGCTTTGTAAAAATTTAACAAGCCATATATTTATAACTTGTGTCCTTTTCTGTATATATGTTACACTTTCATAAAAATTTACTCCAA
>NW_028069946.1:0-383 GCF_054177405.1 Leptonychotes weddellii
TGGGTGGCTCAGTTGGTTAAGCGACTGCCTTCGGCTCAGGTCATGATCCTGGAGTCCCTGGATCGAGTCCCGCATCGGGCTCCCTGCTCGGCAGGGAGCCTGCTTCTGCCTCTGACCCTCCCCCCTCTCATGTGCTCTCTCTCTCTCTCATTCTCTCTGTCTCAAATAAATAAATAAAATCTTTAAAAAAAAAAAAAAAGACCTTTGAGATTCCATGTGAATTTTTGGATTGTTTTTTCTATTTCTACAAAAAATGTCACTGGGACTTTGGTAGGGACTGCATTGAATCTGTAGATTGCCTTGGGCAGTATGGACATTTAAACAATATTATGTCTTCCAATCTATGAATGTGGGATATCTTTTTATTTGTGTCTTCTTTAATT
>NW_028069947.1:0-383 GCF_054177405.1 Leptonychotes weddellii
GCTCCCCGGGGACCAGGAGGGATTCCAGCCTCGCCTCAGGTTCATGGCACCGTCCTGCCTTCCAAGACTCAAGGAGAGCACATAGGATGGATTTCATGAAGAAGATGGGTTCTAGGGTTTTCTCCTTTATTCCTAGTGAAAACCATTCCCATTTTCTGTGTCCTATGTCCTAGGCGTGTGCAGTGCTGTGACCCAGAGTTCTGGAGCCCATGCTTCTGGAGTTGAGGATTCTGGAATCCCTGTTTCTCTGAAGGGGACTCAAGGAGCTTCTGTGTGGTTTCATGTGATCAGAAGTCCAGAATTACCTCCAGAGGTCGAGCTGGAGAAGATTTCATGGGGCATTGTATCCGGGTCAGACTACATAGTCATGCTGCACGTGTTTC
>NW_028069948.1:0-383 GCF_054177405.1 Leptonychotes weddellii
GGCGCCTGGGTGGCTCAGTTGGTTAAGCGACTGCCTTCGGCTCAGGTCATGATCCTGGAGTCCCGGGATCGAGTCCCGCATCGGGCTCCCTGCTCGGCAGGGAGTCTGCTTCTCCCTCTGACCCTCCCCCCTCTCATGTGCTCTCTCTCATTCTCTCTCTCTCAAATAAATAAATAAAATCTTTAAAAAAAAAAAAGAAGAAAACATTTTAAATTAAAGTTGAGCAATATGAAGCAAGAAAAAGCAAAAGTTCTCAAAGATTAAATAGTATAGCTAAAAATTAATAATTTTCTTAAAGTAAAAATTCTAATGTCTTTCCTATGGCTTAACTAGAGAGCATATACTTTGAGCAGGATTTCTGTACCACTTACATTACTCATTTA
>NW_028069949.1:0-383 GCF_054177405.1 Leptonychotes weddellii
GGCGCCTGGGTGGCTCAGTTGGTTAAGCGACTGCCTTCGGCTCAGGTCATGATCCTGGAGTCCCGGGATCGAGTCCCACATCGGGCTCCCTGCTCAGCAGGGGGTCTGCTTCTCCCTCTGCCCTCTTCCCTCTCGTGCTCTCTGTCTCTCATTCTCTCTCTCTCAAATAAATAAATAAAATCTTAAAAAAAAAAAAAAACACTCTTTTGTCAGGGATATACACACATCCAAAAACACATTAAATATATTAGAGTGCCTTGGAGGATTAAGATACAGAAATATAAGTGGAGAAAGAGGATGAAGGGTAAGGAAGAAACAATAAATACTACAGAAGAAGGGTCTTCTATCAATATACAATTAGAGACAGCCTCTAAGATGGCTCT
>NW_028069950.1:0-383 GCF_054177405.1 Leptonychotes weddellii
CCTGGGTGGCTCAGTTGGTTAAGCGACTGCCTTCGGCTCAGGTCATGATCCTGGAGTCCCGGGATCGAGTCCCGCATCGGGCTCCCTGCTCGGCAGGGAGTCTGCTTCTCCCTCTGACCCTCCTCCCTCTCATGCTCTCTGTCTCTCATTCTCTCTCTCTCTCAAATAAATAAATAAAATCTTTAAAAAAAAAAAAAAATTGAGACTCCAAATTAAGAAGAACACAAAGGACAAATACAAAGAAAATCACACCAGTTCCATCAAATTTCTATAAACCAGAGAAAAAAGTAAATCTTAAAGTAGCCAGAAGGAATAAAGGCCCATTTCATATTCATGAACAGTAATAAGAATGATCATGCTCATGTCATTAGAAAATAACACAA
>NW_028069951.1:0-383 GCF_054177405.1 Leptonychotes weddellii
CTTTAAAAAAAAAAAAAGATTTTATTTATTTATTTGAGAGAGAGATAGCAAGAGAGAGAGAGAGAGAGAGCATGAGTGGGGGCAAGGTGAGAGAGAGAAGCAGGGGGGAGAGGGAAAAGTAGACTCCCTACTGAGCAGGGAGCCTGACGTGGGGCTCAATCCCAGGACCCTGGGATCATGACCTGAGCTGAAGGCAGACGCTTAACCGACTGAGCCACCCAGGTGCCCCTAAATAAGTCATCTTGAAACAGAAACACACATAAAACAAAGCTATGGATTAATTGGTTGCTGACAGTGTTGTGACCAGAGGCTGGCAGAAGCCTGATTCTGCATTTCCCCTTGGAACAGAGGTTCAGTGTTTGTGCCTGCAGGGATTATGGGAA
>NW_028069952.1:0-383 GCF_054177405.1 Leptonychotes weddellii
GTGAGATCATATGATACATGTCTTTCTCTGTTTGACTTATTTCACTCAACATAATACCCTCCAGTTCCATCCACGTCGTTGCAAATGGCAAGATCTCGTTCCTTTTGATGGCTGCATAATATTCCATTGTATATATATACCACCTCTTCTTTATCCATTCATCAAGACAAGGCAGTTTCTAACACTAATATAGTACGGGGCATCCATAAGGCTGAGGGTTGGAATTGGATAGGCACCCAGAAGTTCAAGTACTTGCTGTAACCCTGTCCAAAATCACAGGGTGGTTAGCTTGGTGAAAGTGATGTGAAAATTATGCAAACAAAATTTCCTTTAAGCTTTGTGTTATTTGCATTTTGTGTTCCCTTTAAACACTATGAAAAAAA
>NW_028069953.1:0-7859 GCF_054177405.1 Leptonychotes weddellii
GAGGCCCCTCCCCCGCCGTCTATCCTCCCGAATATCGCCTCGGATTCACTTCTCCGCACGTCCTACCTTCCAGAAAGTGGTCGCTTTTCTGATGAGAGAGTTGTTGCTCTTTTCTTCGATCTCCTGTTGAGTTTGTAGGTGTTCAGAATGGTTTGATCCCTATCCAGCTGAATTCCTGAGAGGAGAGGAAATCCAGGTCTCCTACTCCTCCGCCATCTTGCTCCGCCCCCCGCGTCTTCTTTTTTTTTAATTTGGAGATCATTGAGAAATTATGATCCCACTGCTACCATTTTACTAGAATTCTTTTTATAACAATTTAAGCATCTTTGTGTTATAGCACGTACTGAAATTAGGCCTAACATATAAATAAATATACATAAGATAGATATAAAAAGATATAGTATGTAACAATAATTATATAATATATACGGTATATAATATATAACCATATATATATATCTGTATACATATATACAATTTTATCCCTACAACGAAATGTAACAAAGGGAAAGAAAACAATTACCAAAAGCCCCCAGTACATAAGTTGATTTGTGTTCTTCCTCTAGTCTTCATCCATCAGGTTTACTGTTTCATATCATACTTCACTCAAATTTAAAAATTTCTGTGAAAGCAATAACATGCATGATTAAGAAATCAAGTGATACCAGGACGCCTGGGTATCGGTTGGGTGACTGACTCTTGATTTCAGCTCAGGTCGTGATCTCAGGGCCGTGAGATAGAGCCCTGGGTCAGACTATGTGCTCGGTGTGGAGTCAGCTTGGGATTCTCTCCCTCTGCCCCTCCCCCCACTCATGTTCACTCTCTCTCTCTTTCTCTCAAATAAATAAATAAATCTTAAAAAAAAAAGAAATCAAGTGATAACCAAAAGGTTTGGAGTGAAAGGACACTCCCTGCCTCACCTCTGTTAACCCTCAGTCCTACTTCTTGGAGACTGCCATTTTGAATCCCCTTGGTCCTTCCTTCTGGTGGTTGCTTCTGTATCTCTAAGTAATACGCTCATGCTACTATTTCCTGATCTATCATCTTTAGCCATTTTCTGTTTTCTTCCTGCTGTAACAAATGAGGATTTATGTCTATTGCACCAGTCTCCCCTTCCCTATTCAATCCTTTCAGTATGGCAATTTTGTTATTTTCAGTTAAATGGCATTTCCATTATTATGACTAAGTAAATATTGTTTACTACAAAAGGAAGTAGTGTGTTTTGATTACATTTAATTTCTTGCATTGCCTTCCTTTATATTCACCCCACCCCACCACCACCCCAAGCTGTGCCATTAGATCAGGTGTCTGTTTCCTTCCTTCTGCCCCCATCTGGAATCTGGGATTCTCCTTCTGTTCTCTTGGTTGTAATACCTGTGTTTCCTGCTCCCACATCTCCTATTTTCTTGGCTTGGTTCCTTGTTTTGTTCTGGCACATTCTCAAATAACTTCCTAAAATAAGGTGTATTAGAGAATTTTTTTTAAGAATGTGGATGATTGAAAATATCTACCTAAGTCTCAAAATTAACTCCCTTAGAATTTTAGGGCATTGTTCTTCTGATGTACAGTATTGTTACTGAGAAATTGGTTAATATTAAAATTCTATTTCTTTCAAGGTAACTTAGAAAAAAATCTTTTCCTTTGGAATCTATTCTTTATTTTTGGTAACACAGGGCTTTATAATGACATGCCTTGGTATGTGGCTTTCTGCATCCCTTGTTCTGTGTACTCAGTGGAACTTTCCATCTGGAAACATCAATTATGGGAATTATCTTGAACTATTTCATTAATAGTTTCATTCCCTCTAGTTTCTCTGTTTCCCTTTTCCAAAACTCCTAAGTCAATAGGTAGACTTTGGACCTTTTGTGCATTTGTTGGGTCCAGGCATCTGGCTAGTTGCTGGGGATAGTGAGGGATATGAGGTACCCCCTGCCATTAAGAATCTTGTTGAAGGCATAAATCTTTGGAGAGGAATTTATGATCAGAAGGACTTTTCTGGAAGAAATACTAACAGGAAAACCCAATAGCTCAAAAGGTTCTGTCTCATTGGTTATCTTGTTTGAGTAAGTTCAGGGTTACAAGCTAGTAAGTGGCAGAGATTTGGACATTGACTCCTAATTCTTTTTTTTTTTCAGGTTTAATTTTTTATTGTTATGTTAATCACCATACATTACATCATTAGTTTTTGATGTAGTGTTCCATGATTCATTGTTTGTGCATAACACCCAGTGCTCCATGCAGAACGTGCCCTCTTTAATACCCATCACCAGGCTAACTCATCCTCCCACCCTCCTCCCCTCTAGAACCCTCAGTTTGTTTTTCAGAGTCCATTGTCTCTCATGGTTCTTGACTCCTAATTCTAAAGCATCTTTGTTCCTACTACAACTCATCTACTCCTCCTGATGACACTTGTTCAGCTGTGGAGTCTTGACCAGTGGGAATAGACTTCCTTGGGTGTTCTCAAGATCTGATAGACAGCATTTGATATGGGAGGATTTCTGATCCCATTCCTTAAGAAGCAGTAGGTCAGAGTATGTCTTTGTAAATAACTTCTGGATATTTTCACAGTTGGAAAGGATCAAGTTTTGGTGGTTCTGAAGACCCCACTTGGATTCCAGTCTCCAGCTCTCAGCAATCTCAGGCCACCTCCCCACCCCATTTCTTCCTGGGTCCAATTGTTCACTTTTTCCTTCCATGATGGGGAGGGTGCCTCCCCACCTCCATCCAGCCTTTGGGACACACTGGCTTTGTGTAGTTTTGTGACCTGTAGTTTTGTGATTGGTAGCTGTGATCATTGCAAACCTTAGGGAGCTGGAGAGAGGTGGTGGGGGGTGGGGAGTGGGTGGCAGCTCTGTTAAGAAGGATGAGACACACATAATTGCCACTTACATTTGCCACTATTGTAAATCCTCTCGAAGAGACACTGTGTCCCTAATGGGATGCCTTCACAGGGAGATGGGACCCCTTCTGATGAATCAATTGTGGATTCATTAGTCTCTCCCTGATATTTAATAGTAGCTGATACCCAGCCCTCCAGAGGTCAGCTCAGGCACCGACACCAAGAGGAAAAGAGTCAGGCTGGGAGCATTTAAGTCAACAAGGGAAGGGGCTGGTTTTGCTTGTGTTGGGAGCAAATCCATTTTCATGCTTCATTATTGAATCCATTGCTACAAGGGAAGATTAAATACAAAGGTAGAGAAAGAAATGAAAAACACAGGTAGAAAGATAAAAAGTATAGGAAGTATAAAGATAAAAAGATAAAAAGTAAAGGAAAGAAGAGCTGACATGTGAAGCATTCAGTTTTCTCTGGAGCTCACCTCTTTGGAATCTTCCGGAACTTCTGTTACTGACATCACCTCACTTAATTCTCACCAAGTTCCTCTGATTATCTTCTTTTTAGAGCGAAGAAATGGAGACCCAGAGAGGGTAACAGTTTTGCGTGGCTGCCCGGGTCTCAGGACTGTGCAAAGGCAGAGTTTATGTTCTTTTTTTTTTTTTAAGATTTTGTTTTTATTTATTTATTTGAGAGAGACTGATAGAGCGTGGGGAGGGCCAGAGGGAGAGAGAATCTCAAGCAGACTCCTTGCTGAGCAGGGAGCCCGACAGGGGGCTCGATCTCATGACCCTGAGATCATGGCCTGAGCCAAAACCAAGAGTCGGACACGTAACCAACTGAGCCACCCAGGTGGCCCAGAGTTTGTATTCTTTGAACTGTTCCAACATAGTACAACCCATCACTCAAAATCAGAGGTGGCCAAACTACCACTGGCAGGCGAAATCCACCCGGTGGCCTGTTCCTGGACTGCTATGTCCTAATAGTTTTTACACTTTTTAATGGTGTAAAGAGACTCAAAAGCAGAATAATATTTCATTACACATGAAAATTATATGAAATTTAAACTTTGGTGTCCATGAGCAAAGTTTTGTTGTAGACCTGCTCAATTTTTGGTTTGTTTTTTGTTTTGTTCTAAAGGATTTATTAAAAAAAAATTTTTAAGGTTTTATTTATTTATTTGAGACAGAGAGAGAGAGAGAGAGAGAAAGAGCATGAGCGGGCGGTGGGGGGAGGTGTGGGAAGGGAGAGAGAGAAGCAGATTCCCCACTGAGCAGGGAGCCCCACACGGAGCTTGATCCCAGGACCCTGAGATCATGACCTGAGCTGAAGTCAGATGCTTAACTGACTGAGCCACCCAGGCGCCCCTTAAAGATTTTATTTTTAAGGAACTCTGCACCCAACGTGGGGCTTGAACTCATGACCCCGTGATCAAGAGTTGCATGCTTTACTGACTGAGCCAACGAGGCACCCCTGCTCATCTGTTTATAGATTACCTATGGCTGCCTTTACCTTACCATGACGGCGTTGAGTCATCATGATGAAGAAAGACATCGTAGCTAGCAAAACATTAACTATAAAAAACATAAACATCTGGACTTTGGCAGAAAAAATTTGCCAACTCTGTTCAGACAGATTGCCGGAAACCCTGAGTGACAGAGGCAGAGACAAATTGAGTTCAGACATGGATGCACACTTTATTGATAACCGACTTACGTTGTAAGACATAATTAAGCGCCTGCAATTTCAGAAACACCAAACACTGCTCCGTTCCCAGCCAGCAATGGCCCCGTAAGGATTTTAGGATTTATAAGCCTAATTAAATATTGCAGTAGAGATTGTTCAGCCACTTTGGTGATTTGCCTTGAAGGTACTTAAATGACAGGGATGGGGTTTTGAACGTAACTTGAAGAGTTTGTGAATTTCTTTGTCTCTTGATTATCGTGTGGGTCAGGTCCTTCTGTTATCTGCTTTTAGAGCACCATGGATTGTTCCTTCCAAGCCCTTATGATTTCTCATTATATATATATAGATATATGTATATTTTATGTGATTAATTTCTTTCTCCTCCACTGGCTTTAAATTCCACAAGGAGAAGGACAATGTCTATTTTTTGCTCATCCATGACCATGTTTCCCAAGCAACCAACACACTCGATGACTTGGTGATTGTTAAATAAATAGATAAGTACATTTCCGTGAATGAGGGAATTAACCAATACATGAGTAGATGATGCAACAGGGAGTCACGACTCAAGGCAGCCTGCTGGGCAGGGATCAAGGGCAAAACCGAACAAGGCAGAACACGGGGCTGAGACCTCTGGCCACCTGCAAGAAGATGGAGACTCATGTTTGAAGCACTTACTTCAAAATGGGTTTCATTATTCTGAAATGCTTTCCTAAATGGATGTAGCAAACTAAAACCAGGAATCCCATAGTGTAATCCAATAACAACAATAAAAAATGAAGCAAATTTGTTCCTATCTAGGCAACGATAAACAGACCAGAAGCTGAAATATAACATTCATGGATCTTTTAGGACGGAGAGGTGGGGAGATCGAGCCGAAGAAGGCGAGTGTGTAAGATGAGCTTACACTGTCTGGTGTGAACTTTCTTTAGCCGCTTGGTGCTCGAATGATTTTGGCTTTGGACCAAAGGCTCTTGACTCACGGGCTGCTCCTCTCCAGAAACCACATCCTCCCTCTGCCTGTGCATCTGCAGGGTTGATGGCCTTCAGGGATGGGTGAGTGGACCACGCTTTACAGATGGGACCACTGAAGCTAAGTGAGCACAGTAACTAGGCCAGAGGCAACAAATACATGTTTTCTCCTTAGTCCAAACCCTCCTTCCTCCAGGGCATCCGCGCCACTCCATAAACGAAAACCGTTCTTAGCCTCGGCCTGGAACCCATCATTTCTCACCACAGCTGGTGGAGAGAGGCACTTACCCCCCAGGCCCCCCCTGTGTGTTGGTGCCCGAAGGACCGGTCTAGTTCCCGGCCCTGTTTCTTTTTTTTTTTTAAAGATTTTATTTTATTTATTTGACAGAGAGAGACACAGCGAGAGAGGGAACACAAGCAGAGGGAGTGGGAGAGGGAGAAGCAGGCTTCCCCGCCGAGCAGGGAGCCTGATGCGGGACTCGATCTCAGTACGCTGGGATCAGGACCTGAGGCCGAAGGCAGACGCTTAACCGACTGAGCCACCCAGGCGCCCCTCTGGTCCTGTTTCTAAGCCCCCTTGAGTCAGTGCTTCATGAGCAGGGTGGGAAGGGTTCGGGCAGTGGAGGTGGAGGGGTGGGGGAGAGGGGCAGAGTTGTGCCGGTGAGTATTGGTGGTGTGGTGGAAAGATCCCAGAATTTGGAGTCAGCTAGACCTAGGTCCAGATCTTGGCTTCTCTTGTGGCGATTTACGGAGGCTTTCTGGAAGCTTTTGCCTTCTCACCTGTGAAAGGAGGATAATAAGATATGCCTGGCAGGGTCCCTGTAAGCGTCGAGTGCGAAGTGGCCAGCCCAGACACTGTGCTCCTGGAGGGGACCAGCTCGCGTGTGCGCCGTCCTGTTTCTGCCATCTCTCCTTTAGGAAGTAGCGTGATCCAGGGGGTGGGTGTGAGTCTTGCAGCCAGATGGACCCGGCGAGATCCCGTCTTGGCCGTGGACTGCACAGCTGTAGTCCTGTGCAGGTGGCTTAACCTCTCAGATCCTCCCTTTTCTCATTTGTAAACTGGGGATGGCAGGTGGGGGGGAGCCCACCTTGCAGGTTGAGCCTTACACAACACAATACATGTGCAGTGCCTGGGGCAGAGTTGGGGGTGAATTCATTCCATGCAAATTTCCTCTTCCAAGGTCCTTTGTTTTTTTTTTTTTTTTTTAAAGATTTTATTTATTTATTTGACAGAGACAGATACAGTGAGAGAGGGAACACAAGCAGTGGGAGTGAGAGAGGGAGAAGCAGGCTTACCGCGGAGCAGGGAGCCCGATGCGGGGCTCGATCCCAGGACCCCGGGATCATGACCTGAGCCGAAGGCAGACGCTTAACGACTGAGCCACCCAGGCGCCCCTTCCAAGGTCCTTTGTGAGTTGATGGAGCGAATCATGGCTATTTGCCTATCCAGGGGGGACTGCGTCTTACAACACACATACACACACACACACACACTTGCAGCAGGACTGCATCTTACAACACACACACACACACACACACACACACACTTGCAGCAGGAACCATGAGCCCAGGAGCAGCCCCGCAGGATATGAACAGAGATGTCAGCTCTCACAGCCTGTCCGCGCGGAGGGCTGTTTGCGGGGCCCGCTCATGTCGGTGTGCCGGCCGGGTCCCCACAGCACGCCTCTGTACCAGGCAGAACTTCCGCTGCGGACCAACTCGGCTCTGTCTGAGCCACGCCTCTTCTGAGACGTCCTGATGACAAAACTCCCTCTCTGTTCTTCCACCAGGTGTAGCTCCTTTCATTGCATTTATAAAAGTGGCTATGAAGAGGGAACCAGCTCTCACACCCCGAGCTAGCCCTGAGGGCAGTTTTCTACATCTGTCCACCGATGGGATAAAATGTTCCCTTTCTAAAGGTGTTCTTAGTGCCAAGGTTTTCTGGCAACAGGGGAAGGATTGAGTGTCCCATATGCTGAAGAGGCAAGTGCTTTTCTCTAGCATCACGAGTTCTCTGGAAGCCCCAAAAGCATCCATTTCTCATTACTTCTCTGTGAAAGGCAGAGAGGGGGGAGGGAGTGTTTACTAGACTTCTGCCTGCCTCACACTCCGTTTTCATGAATCCTGGGCTTTGGCCTCAGACCCACCAGCGTTTAGATCCTCGTTCTGCCATTTCCTTACCTTGAACAGATGCCTTAGTCTTTGTGAACCTGTGTCCACATCTGTAGAATGGGGGAGGGAAGAGAGCGTGGAACGGCGTTGCCACTTGGCAGTGTTCCTCCGTCCTTCCCCCCATTTCTTTAGGGTCTGTTAAAAAGGTGAACTATGGGATGGCTCAGTCAGTTAAGTGTCTGCCTTCGGCTCAGGT
>NW_028069954.1:0-383 GCF_054177405.1 Leptonychotes weddellii
GGAGATATCTAGCATAACCTGTGACCTTGGATATGTCACAGGACCTCTTCAAGCCTTCATTTTTCCATTTCCATGGTTTCCAGCAGCCAACCCAGTGCTAACTCAGAGTCAAAAGTTCTTACTGAGTGAAACTGAGTCTGTAAAATTAAGTATTGAAGATAAATAAGTTCCATAGCTCCTTCCAACTTTAACGTTCTCTGATTATTAATTTGTTCAGTGTCCTCAAATATTATTCGATAGTTATGGCCTGACCATGATGAGGTCACAATTGCTAAAGATGAATTTCACATCCCAGTCTTTAACTCTGTATTCTGTTATCTCTTCCATATAAAAATGCAAAAATAAATTGCTCAAGTGTTATTCAGTGAGATGTCTAAAGAAAA
>NW_028069955.1:0-383 GCF_054177405.1 Leptonychotes weddellii
ATCACATATTCTTATGGATATATCATGTTTTATTGAACCATCCCTGTTGGAAATTAATGTTGGTCCCTATAAATCATTTTCTGTAACTCTTGATTATTTCTCTAGGATGTATATCTCAAAATAGAATTAAACCAAAGAGCACTGAGATGTCTTTAAAATGCATAAGCAGGGGGCACCTGGGTGACTCAGTCATTAAGCGTCTGCCTTCGGCTCAGGTCATGATCACAGGGTCCTGGGATCGAGCCCCGCATTGGGCTCCCTGCTCTGTGGAAACCTGCTTCTCCCTCTCCCACTCCCCCTGCTTGTGTTCCCTCTCTTGCTGTATCTCTCTGTGTCAAATAAATAAATAAAATCTTTAAAAAACTAAACTAAAATAAAATGCA
>NW_028069956.1:0-383 GCF_054177405.1 Leptonychotes weddellii
ATTAAAATGGTTATATACACTGATAACAATTCAGAAAAGGCTTAGTGCGCAGCATGATCGTTATTCTTTCCTTTTATTGAGCTTTAGTTCTTAGGGTGTCTATCAGTCCAAAATAAAATATAAAAAGGTTACACATATGTTATCCTTTCCATCAGAGAATATTTCAGGACTTATATACATGTAATTATTCACTTAGGCATGAAGTGAATTGAAGGACTCTGGTTCAGACCCCTGTATCCCAAAGTTATAGGTATGAGACAGTAGTAGAGAGTATCGTCTCCTTTTCTCTCTATATTCACAAATTTGCTTTATAGATTTTAAGGTTAGTACACAAAATGCAAAGAGATTAACAATACCTGACATTCTGTGGGCATACAATTAAT
>NW_028069957.1:0-383 GCF_054177405.1 Leptonychotes weddellii
AGTACACAATGGCTTTTGCCCTGTTCAAGATTCAGCACTGGATTGCATCATAAAACAACCACAGTGCATGCCTCCTCCTCAAAACAGGAGATGAAAGACACAATCTTGTCTTTAAATTCATTTCAGAAAATTTGATGTGTCAAAAGCTGGTTGGACATTGTCCTGTTATTCTTTACCACCATTGTTTGGAAAAAAAAAATTGTCCATTGTTCTTTTGTCAGAACAAAAGAACATGGAATCTCTTGACACCTTAAGATGATGTTCTCTTAAGTCAAACCCCAGCAGCTCTGAGCGAAATAAGTCAATCAGAGAAAGACATGTATCATATGACCTCACTGATATGAGGAATTCTTAATCTCAGGAAACAAACTGAGGTTTGCTGG
>NW_028069958.1:0-383 GCF_054177405.1 Leptonychotes weddellii
CAGGGGTGGGGGGCAGGGGGCAATGGGAAGTCGTTTTCAATGGGTATTGAGTTTCATTCTTGCAAGAGGACTTGAGCTCTGTTGCATAACCATATGAATATACTTAAAACTATTGAACTGTACACTTAAAAATGGTGGAGATGGTAAATTTTACATTTTCCATCACAATTTTTAAAAAACAAAGAAATAGAAATCCTAATGTCTTCATCCTATATACCCTAGTGGGTCACCTTGTAAACCCCGCTATGGAAATGATTTTGGATCCTCAAGTTGGTGCTGATGTAGGAAGTATTGGAATGACCTTGGGGTTGGGGGTGGGGGGCCGCACACCTCTGGTTAGGGACTGGAAAGGAAAGGGTAGCCTCAAGAAGCCTGGGCTGCTC
>NW_028069959.1:0-383 GCF_054177405.1 Leptonychotes weddellii
CAGGGGCGCCTGGGTGGCTCAGTTGGTTAAGCGACTGCCTTCGGCTCAGGTCATGATCCTGGAGTCCCTGGATCGAGTCCCACATCGGGCTCCCTGCTCAGCAGGGAGTCTGCTCCTCCCTCTGACCCTCTTCCCTCTTGTGCTGTCTCTCATTCTCTCTCTCAAATAAATAAATAAAATCTTTAAAAAAAAAAAAAAGCTAACAATATCAAGCGGTGGCGATAATGCAGAGCAAGTGGAATTATCATATAATGCTGGTGGGAAATCAAGATGATACAGACACTTTGGAAAGCAGCATGGCAGTTTCTTACACATTTAAATATATATTTACTACATGACACTACTGAAATAAAAATTTATGTTCAAACAAACACCTTAATGCA
>NW_028069960.1:0-383 GCF_054177405.1 Leptonychotes weddellii
ACTGAGGTATACAAGTATGTTTTGTATATTGAATGGAATGTGCTTGTGCTCTCTCTTTCTCTCTCAAATAAGTAAATAAAATCTTTTTTTAAAAAAGTTAAATTAGAACCATATCACAGCAAACCATTTCAGCTGCAAATGAATGAATTCCAGTGGGGTCAATTGCATGTCCACTGTTTAATATAAGAAAACAAGCATTATAAGAACATACAACGTACAACTCATTTTCAGGTCTTTAGGCCCTGGAAGATTCCTCTACCTCAAAAAACTGCTGCCACCAAAACAACTTGGAGACAGTAATTTGGCAAATAAGTCACTGATAGAGAAATGTCTACTTGCAGATGTCCAAGTAAAACTGAACTTTTCCAAGTAGAGAATGGACA
>NW_028069961.1:0-383 GCF_054177405.1 Leptonychotes weddellii
TGATTTTTTCACCCTCCTCCAAAATAACCATGGTTAATATTTAGGTCTATTTCCTTCCAGCTTTTTCTACTCAGCATTGGTTTGTTTGTTTGGTTTTGGTTTTCTTTTATTCTATTTAGCACTGTTTCTAAAGAGATACAAATATCTATCCATACAGGTTCACTTAATATTTTATAAGTATATTTCTCATTATCATTTAAAAAAATGTTACATAAATATAAATTGTAAGGGCTGCACAATATTCCATTATCCAAAGTTCTATCCAAAGTTCTATACCCACCAAAACAGTCCTTTAAAGCAATGGTCTTTCTTAAAGTGGTTGTCTGGGAACCAGTGCTTCCTTAGATTATTTCTAAGTGCTTACACACTTGCATACAATATTA
>NW_028069962.1:0-383 GCF_054177405.1 Leptonychotes weddellii
TTTGCACATTTTCTTGGGAGAAATGTCTATTCATGGGGCGCCTGAGTGGCTCAGTCGTTAAGCACCTGCCTTCGGCTCAGGTCATGATCCCAGGGTCCTGGGATCGAGCCCCGCATTGGGCTCCCTGCTCCGTGGGAAGCCTGCTTCTCCCTCTCCCACTCCCTCTGCTTGTGTTCCCTCTTTCGCTGTGTCTCTCTCTGTCAAATAAATAAATAAAATCTTTAAAAAAAAAAAAAAAGAAACATCTATTCATATCTTTGTTCATTTTTTAATTGAGTTGTTTCTCTTTTTATCATTGAGTTATAAGAGTTTTTTATATATTCTAGATAGGAGTCCCTGATCAGATATATAATTTGCAAATGTTTTCTTCCATCCTATGTGTT
>NW_028069963.1:0-383 GCF_054177405.1 Leptonychotes weddellii
CTTCACAGGCAACATGAAGACAATTAATTCATATCTTTCAATAATCACTCTCAATGTAGTATGGAAGTGCTGAATCACTATATTGTACACCTGAAACTAATATTACACTTTATGTTAATGAACTGGAATTTGAATAAAAACTTAAAAAATAAAAACAAATAAAACTCTAGTTTGACTCTTAGTCAATTGAAATTAATAAATGCATGTCAGGGGAGGAAAAGATGGCGGAGGAGTAGGGGACCCTATTCCAACCATAAAATGCTCCCATAAAATGGCATAGGGTTTCAGATTGGATAAAAAGACAGGACCCATCCATATGCTGTCTACAAGAGACTCATTTTGAACCTAAAGATACATCCAGACTGAAAGTGAAGGGATGGAGA
>NW_028069964.1:0-7857 GCF_054177405.1 Leptonychotes weddellii
CCGCCGTGACCCGCCCCTGCGTGAGCGCCGTCGCCGCCGACGCCACCGACGCCGCGGGCGGAAAGAGGTGTGAAACCCCTTCAAAAGGAGAAGCCGGCTCTGGCCCGCTATCCCCCGGAGCCTCTTTCTCACAGTCCCGGCCTGCCTTCCCCGGGCCGCGCAGGATGCTGGGAGTTGTAGTTCTGCTCGTTCCTGAGCCTGTGCCGCGCCTAATTGAAGAGTGGAAAGGGACTCTCAGCGAGGCGCTTGCGTTCCTCTAGGCTGTTACTGTACTAAAGTAGTGTAATAGATGACCTTTCTCTCTCAGTCACTGTTTTCCTCTCCCCACCTTTCTTCTACTTTTTCCTTTTCTTTTTATACGAACATTGGTCTAAATAATCTAGATCAGTGGTGTTAAAATGCTCTTTCATTGTTGGCTCAGATACTTCCCTACCAAAACAGTGGCCGACTTTTTTCAATATTTACACGTGAATGATTGTTAAGAGATACAGTTTATGAAAACAAATATTTACTGACGATATTTTTAATAAAGATTTTATTTATTTGAGAGAGAGCACAAGCGGGGGTGGGGGGGAGGGAGAAGCAGACTCTCAGCTGAGCAGGGAGCCCCAGGTGGGGCTCATCCCAGGACCCTGGGATCATGACCTGATGGAAGGCAGATGCTTAACCGACTGAGTCACCCAGGCGCCTCCTGGCGATACTCTTTTAAAGCTTTTTCTCCTAGCATATCCGCCCAAGGTCACCTGACAAATCTGTAGTCCCACAAAATCACCTTTATGATTTTGGCTGTGGCCTACAGTGAGTGAGATCACACAACAGAGGAACAATGAGGCATATCACAAGACAAAGGAATAGAGTTATTAGGAAATTTTTTTTTTTTTTAAAGATTTTATTTATTTGACAGAGAGAGAGACACAGCGAGAGAGGGAACACAAGCAGGGGGAGTGGGAGAGGGATAAGCAGGCTTCCCGCAGAGCAGGGAGCCCGATGTGGGACTCGATGCCAGGACTCTGGGATCATGACCTGAGCTGAAGGCAGTCGCTTAACCAATTGAGCCACCCAGGCGCCCGGGTTATTAGGAAATTTTAAGGAAGGGTCGAGGTAGGTGAAATTTAAGTGAAGCAGTCTTTTGATAGGTACAAAGCCAATTAGGGCTGTGTGTAAAGAGTTCAATGTCATGTCTGGACTACAGACTTCTGTTAACTTGGAAACTACAGAGTTAACAAAGATACTAATTGTTGGCCCAGAATCCCCTTATCTGTAGCCCTGCACTTGGTTTGGCATGAGGCTGGTTCTCTGTGTCACAGTGACCAGCCAAGGGAGGGATATTTCATTTTTACTGATAGATTTTCAAACAACAAAGCTGGTACTCTATGATTTTAGAGAACAAATTTTCTCATTGTGTAAATAAGAAAGCAGTAGTCACCAAGGTCACCTTTATTCTACAAGTGCAGTATTTCTTTGGGAGAAATATTGTCTGTTAATTTTTCAGCTAACTTTCTCTCTCTGTCTGTTATTTGAGTCCAGCAGATATTTACTTTCTCATTTGCGGGCCTGTTTTTGCTGGTCTAAATGAGAACATGTCATTTGATTACTTATGTTCCCTGCTAGTATTTGATGAATCTGTTTGATTTCTCCAAAGGGCACTACAACTGCAGGTGCATTTGTACCAACTACATTTGGGACTTGAAGATGAAAGTTGAGAAAAAGAAACATCTGCTAAGATGATAGACCCAAAAGCTGCATGTAAATTAACCGTTTTTAAATCTCTTGAATATCTAGATGAGATTTGCATTTAAACAATTTTTCTTATGTGCTGGTGAGAGTTCAGTGGAACATGTACTGTGAAAGGTTGCAGGTGGGAGTCATTCAGTTAAATTCTTGGAAAACAAACAGTAAATATGTGGCTATAGCCCAAATATGATCATGCCTTTCAATTCAGTAATTGTTGCAGGGATAGTTTTTCTTTTTTTAAAGATTTTATTTATTTATTTGAGAAAGAGCATGCCCGTGTGAGTTGGAGGGAGAGGCAGAGGGAGAGGGACAAGCGGACTCCCAGCTGAGCAAGGAGCCCACCGCAGGGCTCCATCCCAGGACCCTGAGATCATGACCAATTGAGCCACCCAGGAGCCCCAGGGATAGTCTTTTTCATTTTAGATATTCTAATAGGTGTGTAGTGATATCACATTGTGATTTAAATTTGTATTAACCTAATTAGTAATAATGTTGAAAATCTTTTTATGCATTCATTTGCCATCCATATATCTTCATTGGTCATGCCTTTTATGGACTTCTGCCCATTATTTAAATTACTTTCTTATTATTGAATTTTAAGAGTTGTTTATTCTGGATTCAAGACCTTAACCGATACGTGATTTCCAAGTATTTTCTCCCAGTCTATAGTTTGCCTTTCCATTTTCTTAAAATTGTCTTTCAGGGGCGCCTGGGTGGCTCAGTTCGTTAAGCGACTGCCTTAGGCTCAGGTCATGATCCCGGAGTCCAGGGATTGAGTCCCACATCAGGCTTCCTGCTTAGCGGGGAGTCTGCTTCTCCCTCTGACCCTCCTCCCTCTCGTGCTCTCTCTCTCTCTCATTCTCTCTCTCAAATAAATAAATAAAATCTTTTAAAAAGTTGCCTTTCAAAGAGAAGTTTTTACATTTGACAAGGTCTAATTTATCAATTTTTACCTTATCATGCTTTTGATGGTGTATCTAAGAAATTTTTTTTTAAAGATTTTATTGATTCATTTGAGAGATAGAGAGCAGGAGCAGGGGGGAGAGGCAGAGGGAGAGGGACAAGCAGACTCCCCTCTGAGCTGGGAGCCTGACGTGGGACTCGATCCCAAGATCTGGAGATCATGACCTGAGCCTTAGGCAGATGCCCAACCATCTGAGCCACTCAGGCGCCCCTAAGAAATCTTTGCATAAGCAAAGTTACAAATATTTTTGTTTCCTTCTAGAAAATTACAATTAGGTTTTAATTTTAGGTCTATGATCCATTTGAGTTCATTTTTACCTATGATAAGTATGGATTAAAGTTTATGGTTTTGCATATGGATGTACAATTGTTTCAGCACCAGTTGTTGGAAAGACTATCCTTTCTTCTCTGAATTACCTTTGCACCTTTGCCAAATACCAGTTGTTCATATATCTGTGGGCCTATTTCTGAACTTTCTATTATCTTCTGTTGATGTATTTATCTATCTTGACACCAATACTATGCTGTCTTGATTACTGTAGCTTTGCAATAAGTCTTGAAATCAGGTAGTGTTAGTCTTCCAGCTTTAATCTTCTTTTTCAAATTGTCAATTTTCTTTAATTTCTCTCAGCAACGTTTAGTATTTTTCAGTGTGTAGATATTTCACATATCTTGTCAGGTTAATCACTAAGTATTTCATATTTTTTGATGCTATTGTAATTGGTATAGTTCTTCAAAATTCAATTTGACTTTTTTCTAAGGATGAATAATATTCTATTGTGTATAATAGCACAATAATAGTATTCTACTGTGTATATATACACATTGTTTTTATCCAGTCATCTGGATAAATTGTTTCCAAGTCTCAGTTACTGTGAATAATGGTGCAATGAACATAGGAGTGCAGATATCTCTTCAAGATACTAATTTCATTCTCTTTGCATATATACCCTGAATTGGGATTGCTGGATCATACAGTTCTTTTTTTTTTTTTTTTTTTTTTTTTTTTTAGAGCGGGGAGGGTTGAAGGGGAAGGCAGAGGGAGAAAGAATCTTGAGCAGGTTTCACGCCCAGTGCAGAGCCCAACATGACCCTGAGATTATGACCTGAGCCAAAATCAAGTCGGATGCTTAACTGACTGAGCCACCTAGGTGCCCCTCTATTTTAATTTTTTGAAGAACTTCATACTGTTTTCTGTAATAGTATGCCAGTTTACATTTCCACCAACAGTGGACAAGGGTTCTCTTTTTCCACATCTTGGCCAACACTTGTCATCTCTTGAATTTTTTTACAATAGCCATCTTATAGGCATGAGGTGATATTTCACTCTGGTTTTGATTTGTATATTCCTGATGGTTAATGATATTGAGCACTTTTTAATGTAACTGTTGGTCATTTGTATGTCTTCTTTGGAAAAATGTCTATTCAGGTCCTCTGCCCATTTCTTGAGTTATTTGGGGATTTTTTTGCTATTGAGTTATATGAGTTCCTGTATATTTGGATATTGACCTATTATTGGATATGTGGGTTTGTAAATATTTTCTCCCATTCTGTAGGTTACCTTTTCATTTTGTTAATTATTTTCTTTGCTGTGCAAAAGCTTTTTAGTTTGATATTGTCCATTTGGTTATTTTTACTTTTGGTTTCTGTGCTTTTGGTGTCATATCCAAAAAAATCATTGCCAGACCAATATCAATGAGCTTTTCCCTGTTTTCTTCTATTAGTTTTACAGTTTCAGGTCTTTAAGTCTTTATTTTAAATTGAAGTATAATTGAGATACCATGTTATTTTAGTTTCAAGTGTACAACAGTGATTTCTAACTCTACCACCATTCTCATATGTATATATATTTTTAAGGCTCCATGGCCAATGTGGGGCTTGAACTCACAACCCTGCAATAAGAGTCAGATTCTCTATCAACTGAGTCAGCCAGGTGCCCCCTTCCCATATTTTCAATTGTCATTCCACTATAATAAAGGGTCTTACCTTCTCCCTTACTTTTTGATTTATCCATTATTATGATTCATGGATTTCTGTTTTATTCAATGGGTTATAATTTGATTGTTCATTGCTATTATAGAAATAAAACTGTATTTTATTTAGGTGTGGTTGACAAAATTGTGTATATTTAGGTGTACATGATGTTTTGATGTTATACATTGTGAAATGATTGCCACAATTAAGCTAATTAACATATCCATCACCTTTTTTTAAAAAAGATTTTATTTATTTATTTATTTGAGAGAGAGAGAGAGCATGAGAGGGGGGAGGGTCAGAGGGAGAAGCAGACTCCCCGCTGAGCAGGGAGCCCGATGCAGGACTCGATCCCGGGACTCCAGGATCATGACCTGAGCCGAAGGCAGTTGCTAAACCAACCGAGCCACCCAGGCGCCCAACATATCCATCACCTTACATAGTTACCATTTATGTGTGTGTGTGGTGAGAACCCTTAAGATCTCCTCTCTTGGGGCACCTGGCTGGCTCAAGTTGGTAGAGCATGTGACCCTTGATCTTGGGGTTCCAAGTTCAAGCCCCATGTTGGATGTAGAGCTTACTTAAAAAAAAAAAAAAAAGATCTACTCTCTTAGCAAATTTCAAGCATACAATACATTATTATAGTCACCATGCTATAAATTAGGTTTCCAGAACATATACCTCTTATAACTGAAAGTTTATTCTCTTGGACCAACATCTTCCCATTTCCCACATCCCCACAGCACCTGGTAACCATTATTCTACTCTCTGTTTCCCTGAGTTCAACTTTTTTACATTTCACATATGAGATCATGCAGTATCTGTCTTTCTGGCTTATTTTGCTTAGCATAATGTCCTCCAGGTGTATCCATGCTACTGTAAATGGCAGGATTTCCTTCCTTTTTAAATTTAAATTTTCATGTCTGTTTATTCTTCCTTAATTTTGGATGGTTTCTCAGCATTTCCTTGTCTTTCATGTCATTGACATTTTTGAAGAATATAGGCGAGTTATTTTATAGAATGTTCCTCAGTTTAAGTTTGTCAGTGTTTCCTCATGATCACATTCAGGTTATATCTCTGGCCAAAATACTACTTAAGTGATCTTGTGTTGCTTTAGGGAATCACATTCAGAGACACATATTTATCTGACTCTTATTGATGATGAGGATTATTGATAATAATCATCTGGTCAAAGTATTGTCCACTTTATTCCACTTTTTCTGCTGCAGTTAGATTTTTCTCCTTGTAATTTATAATCAATCTGTGGGATGATACACTGAGAACATGCAAATATCCTCTCCTTGTGAAACTTACACTTCAATATTTAGTATCCTCTGATGATTCTTGCCTAATCAATCTTTACTATGATAGACGTACATAGTAATTTTTTAACTCTACCACCCTTTCCATATTTTTAATTGTCGTTCTGCTATAATGAAGGGTCTTCTTATCTCCCTTACTTTTTGATTTATCTATTCATTGTTATTATGGATTCATGGATTTCTATTTTATTCAATGGGTAATAACCCATTATTGTCCTAATTTATTCTGATGCTCAGATTGTCCCGGGTTTGGCCAGTTGGAGTCCCTTTTGCAGCCTCATGTGGCCAACCTTCTTTGAGCAGTCCCTTACTTTTTGGCATAACATATAATGTTCCAAGCACATTGGTACCTTCTCTGCTCCCGCCCTGGAATCCGACATTTCTACAAGGAGCGCTTTTCCTTTAGGTGAAAAATGGTATTTAGAAATCAAGATCTGAGAAAAACGGATACAGGCCATTTTTAACAAAACGGCAGAAGATAGTACCTATGATCAGAACCTAAAGTTTCATTCTAAATCCTAGGAATCAAAAGTAAACTTAGTGCCAAAGAGCTTAACAAAGTTTGGAGCTCAGATTCAGTGTGAAACTCATCTCATCATTACGGGTAAAGTGACTTTGAATGGATGCAGACCCAAAGATTCTCAAATGTGCTCATTCTTACCAGATCAAAGAGGATGGAATCTGGGATCTCAACAGAATCTAGGTAGCACCTTCAAATTGTTTTTTTTTTTTTTTTAAAGATTTTATTTATTTATTTGAGAGAGAGAGAATGAGAGAGAGCGAGTACATGAGAGGGGGGAGGGTCAGAGGGAGAAGCAGACTCCCTGCTGACAGCAGGGAGCCCGATGCGGGACTCGATCCCGGGACTCCAGGATCGTGACCTGAGCCGAAGGCAGTCGCTTAACCAACTGAGCCACCCAGGCGCCCCGTACCTTCAAATTGTTAAAACTCAACAATAGAGGAACATCAGTGACCTGCCTATGTCACAATAAATGAAGTGCATTTAGCTTGCTGCAGCAAGAGAGAATACCCCATAGGCAAAGTTTAGGAACATCTTAATCTGGAAAAGTCAGGGAGGACTTTTAAATGAATATTAGGTGCTTACGGGGCAGAATAAATGTCTTTTCTTCTGGGGCAAAATAAATAAAATAAGTATTAATACTTGGATCAAGTGCTCTAAGTGGGTTTGTTTTTTTTTAAGATTTTATTTATTTGAGTGAGAGAGTGAGAGAGATCACAGAGGGAGAGGGAGAGAGAGAAGCAGACTTACCGCTGAGCAGAGAGCCTGAAGTGGGGCTCCGTCCCAGGACTCCGGGACGATGACCTGAGTTGAAGTTGCCCCAGATGCCCCAGGAAGAATCAGTTTTGTAAAGGAAAATTCTCCGTAGGTTACAAAATTACTTAAGTAAAATTCCAAAAAAAAAAAAATTCAGCTGAAGGCAGATGCTTAACCGACTGAGCCACCCAGGCGCCCCGAATTTTTATTTCAGAACACAGTTCTGAACTAAAATTCATCTAGAGGAGGGGTGCCTGGGTGACTTAGTTGGTTACTGCCTGACTCTTGATCTCAGCTCAGGTCTTGATCTCAAGGTTGTGAGTTCAAGCCCTGTTTTGGGCTTCATGCTGGGCATGAAGACTACTTAAAAAATAAATAAACGAAAGGAACCCTGCCAGGCTTCAGACCTTTCTAAGGCTCTCTCTTCACTGTCATAGAGACCACTGACTGATTGCAGCCACGATGACTCCCCTGAGAAATATTTTGTGTAGCCCTGTTCCCTTTGGTCCTCTGACCCAAGCTGAGTCTGGAAGGATTTCTGTCACCAGCCCTGCATTCCCAGACCCTTCACCAGCAGCGGCAAATAGT
>NW_028069965.1:0-383 GCF_054177405.1 Leptonychotes weddellii
TGCAAAAATGTTTTCATCGTGGTTTGGAATATTTAAGTGAATGAAACGGATTAACCCCTTAATATTCCTACAGTTACTGACAATTTTATAAAGGCCATGAAAATGCAATTTCAACACCTCTAACCAAAAATAAGAAGGGACTATGGATTTACTCGTTTGGATTTGACATCTCTGGTTCTTATATGAGTTCCAGTGTTTTATAATAATTTTCTATGTTGTTTAAAATGCACTGTAGCCGTTTTTGAAAAGTGTCACAGACGAAGGAAAGTCCTTTGAAATAAGAGTATATTCTTGAAAGAGTCCTCACAACCATCAGGTATCTTACAAGTCATATGAAGCGTAACCATACACAATGGAAAGATTTCAAACAGAGAAAGTTTATC
>NW_028069966.1:0-383 GCF_054177405.1 Leptonychotes weddellii
GCTTAGATAAAGCAGTTAATGTACATATTCCACATAGAAGTTTTTCTTTTTTTAATTTAATTTAATTTTATTATGTAATGTTAGTCACCATACACTACGTCATTAGTTTTTGATGTGGTGATCCACGATCCATTGTTTTCGTATAACACCCAGTGCTCCATGCAGTACGTGCCCTCCTTAATACCCATCACCGGGCTAATCCATCCCCCCACACCCCTCCCCTCTAAAACCCTCAGTTTGTTTCTCAGAGTCCATAGTGTCTCATGGTTCATCTGTCCCTCCAATTCCCCCCCGTCTTCATCTTCCCCTTTCTTCTCCTAATGTCCTCCATGCTATTCCTTAAGTTCCACAAATAAGTGAAACCATATGATAATTGACTTTCT
>NW_028069967.1:0-383 GCF_054177405.1 Leptonychotes weddellii
GATGCGTCCTGCCAGAGCCCCCCCGACCACCCCAGCCTGGGCCTTCCTGGGGACAAACCAGCACAAGCATCACCAGCTCCCCCAGCTGACTGCAGAGGACACTCTGTTGTCCTCAGAGGCCATGGTGCCGGCCTCCAATCTGCCCAGCTGCCATCACCACCGGCCTCTCCCCTTCCTGGAGGCTGCAGCTGAGAGGCCATGCTCTGGAGTCAGGAGCAGGGGACATGCAGGACAGCTCTTCCCTCACCGCCTGCAGGCCTCTCCCCGGATTCATCCAGAACACAGCCCGCACTCTCACGGGCTAACCTGAGACAGACAGACGGAGTCTGCCCCTGGGACATCCTCCAGCGTCCATGTTGGCCGCAGGTGAGGCCCTTTAAAGA
>NW_028069968.1:0-383 GCF_054177405.1 Leptonychotes weddellii
GAGGAGGATAGAGAGGATGAAGAAAAGGAGGAAGAGACAGAGAAAAGAAGACCAAAAGGAAAAAAGAAATATACAGTACCCTTAAAAGAAAACTACAAAGCTTAAAAACCTTACATAGAAACAGAAAAGATTTGAACAAACACTGAGATAGGAAGGGGGAAAGATGGCAGAGGAGTAAGGGACCCTATTTCAACTGGTCACCGGAATTGAGCTGGATATCTACCAGACCACTCTGAGCACCCACGAAACCAGCCTGCGATGTAAGAAGATCTGGATCTCTACAAACAGAATATTGCAGGCAGTTGGTTTTGAGGTACGAAACGGAGAGCCATGATTCTGCGGGCAGATATCGGAGGATAAACGGCAGCGGGAGGGTGCTTGGA
>NW_028069969.1:0-383 GCF_054177405.1 Leptonychotes weddellii
GATCAGGAGATCCAGGGGCACCTGGGTGGCTCAGCTGATTAAGCGACTGCCTTCAGCTCAGGTCATGATCCCAGGGTCCGGGGATTGAGCCCTGCATCGGGCTCCCTGCTCCTTGGGGAGCTTGCTTCTCTCTCTCCCTTTGCCTGCTACTCCCCCTGCTTGTGACCCCCCCTCCGTCAAATACATAAATAAAATCTTTAAAAAAAAAAAAAGGAGATCCAGGTGCCAGCCACCAAGGCACACTAAGCCAGAGGAGGTAAGAAAGATTTTTTTTTAAAAGATTTTATTTATTTATTTGAGACAGAGAGAATGAGAGAGACAGAGAGCACATGAGAGGGGGGAGGGTCAGAGGGAGAAGCAGGCTCCCTGCCAAGCAGGGAGCC
>NW_028069970.1:0-383 GCF_054177405.1 Leptonychotes weddellii
CCTGGGTGGCTCAGTCGGTTGAGCGACTGCCTTCGGCTCAGGTCATGATCCCAGGGTCCTGGGATCGAGTCCCACATCGGGCTCCCTGCTCTGCGGGGAGCCTGCTTCTCCCTCTCCCACTCCCCCTGCTTGTGTTCCCTCTCTCGCTGTGTCTCTCTCTCTCAAATAAATAAATAAAATCTTTAAAAAAAAAAAAAAATGATACACTCTAGAGCTGGTGGACACATGCCTTTCCTTTTCCACTTGTGATGTACTTTAGTGATCTATTATGTTCAATTTCCTCATCACCTTTTCTGGTTTGTGGTTGTAAACTAAGGCAAAACTGAAGATTACCAGAAAAAAGAAGTTAACTCATCCTTGGTATGTAGAGAGGGGAGAGTAGT
>NW_028069971.1:0-383 GCF_054177405.1 Leptonychotes weddellii
CGCCTGGGTGGCTCAGTCGTTAAGCGTCTGCCTTCGGCTCAGGTCATGGTCCCAGGGTCCTGGGATCGAGCCCCGCATCGGGCTCCTGCCCGGCGGGAAGCCTGCTTCTCCCTCTCCCACTCCCCCTGCTTGTGTTCCCTCTTTCGCTGTGTCTCTCTCTGTCAAATAAATAAATAAAATCTTAAAAAAAAAAAGATTTTATTTATTTGAGAGAGAGAGAGAGAAAGAGAATCCCAAGCAGACTCCTGCTGAGCATGGGGCTCGATGTCACGACCCTGAGATCGTGACTTGAGCTGAAACCACGAGTCGGCCACCTAGTCGACTGAGCCAGCCAGGTGACCCAAGAATCCCATGACAGTTTAAAGCAGCGGGTTTTCGGTGTG
>NW_028069972.1:0-383 GCF_054177405.1 Leptonychotes weddellii
CCTGGGTGGCTCAGTCGGTTAAGCGACTGCCTTCGGCTCAGGTCATGATCCTGGAGTCCCGGGATCGAGTCCCACATCGGGCTCCCTGCTCTGCGGGGAGCCTGCTTCTCCCTCTCCCCCTCCCCCTGCTTGTGTTCCCTCTCTCGCTGTGTCTCTCTCTGTCAAATAAAAAAATAAAATCTTTAAAAAAAAAAAAAAACTGTTTTATAATGTCAAGCAACATATCATTGTTTTTTTCTTACCATTATCCCCATTTATTCTTATTTCAAATTCTTTGTAGAGTCTTCCTATGGTTTTCACAATTTCCTTCATGTGCTCTTGCTCTGGTGGCATCTCCCCCTCCATACTTTTATGGCGATTCAATATCCCAAACCCAACATCTG
>NW_028069973.1:0-383 GCF_054177405.1 Leptonychotes weddellii
ACTTTTTGACTATTATGAACAATACTGCTATGAACATTCACGTACAAGTTTTTGTCTGGAGATATGCTTTCATTTCTTTTGGATACCTAAAGATTTTTAAAGGTATATAAGTCTCTAATGTATAAATATAAACATAATGGAAATTCTTCCCTGGTGGCAGTGCTTTGTATTTTTTATTTAATTTTTACTTACTTTTTTTTAACATTTTATTTATTTTTTTAAAAGATTTTTATTTATTTTTTGACAGAGAGAGACAGCGAGAGAGGGAACACAAGCAGGGGGAGTGGGAGAGGGAGAACCAGGCTTCCCTGATGAGCAAGGAACCCGATGTGGGGCTCGATCCCAGGACCCTGGGATCATGACCTGAGCCGAAGGCAGACGCT
>NW_028069974.1:0-7856 GCF_054177405.1 Leptonychotes weddellii
CTCTCTCTCAAAAAAATAAAATCTTAAAAAAATAATAGATACAGGGGCGCCTGGGTGGCTCAGCCGTTAAGCGTCTGCCTTCGGCTCAGGTCATGATCCCAGGGTCCTGGAATCGAGCCCCGCATCGGGCTCCCTGCTTTGCAGGAAGCCTGCTTCTCCCTCTCCCACTCCCCCTGCTTGTGTTCCCTCTCTCGCTGCGTCTCTCTCTGACAAATAAATAAATAAAATCTTAAAAAAAAAAAAAATCCCAGACTTCAATATGCAAAAAAAAAAAAAGGAAAGAAAAAAAAGGGGGGGAAAGTAGCTCTTTTAATTCCTAGGGCTGACTTTAATTTCTAGGGCTCTGAAACCCCAGTCTGCCTGCGAGCAGATACAAATAATACAGTCCATTCAGAATTTTCACATTCCAGTGTGAAAAAAAAATGTGTAAAAAAAAAAATGAAATCTAGGGTCACTAACTCTTTCCCAGTCTGATTTAGGAATGATAACAATGTAATTGCCTTGATTTAGAAATGAGAACAATGTAACTGCCTTGTGTTTATCCCAACCCACTCTCAACTCCCTGGGGCTTGCATGGCCCCCGGCCGTAAGCAACAGTGGGTGGACCTTTGTGGTCAGTCCAGCACCGTGGGGATGAGGAGGAGGGGTGAGGCTTGGGCTCCTGCGAGCTGGCCCCTTCTTGGCATCCTGCCTGCCTACTCTTGTCTGCACTCTCAGCACTGGCCAGGGAGCTGGCTCTGGCCCCTGGAGGTCAGCAAGTTCTCCTGGGGCAGATCGGTTTCCATGGACCTCACCAGGTGAGATCCCCCCACACGACCCTGAAGTGGAAAAAATTGTCTCCTTTCTTGCCTCACAACGCTTCTGGTGCTAACCACCTGGAGTCAGCTCAGACCCCACAGGCGAAGGGCTTCATTCCGTAAGACTGTCCCCACTTCAGATGCCAATGGCAAGTCTGGGCCTTTCAGACTTTGGAGTGACTGGCTGTAAATCCGAGTTCCCACGAGGCCCTCGTGGCATTTGAAAATGTGCTAGAATGGTACATGGACCTAGGAATGTGTTTCACCTACCAGTATCAGCTTACCATAAAAGATACAACTCAGGAAGAGCCAAATAGGAGAAATGCACAGGTAAGGTATGGAGGAAGGCATACACGTGGCGTCCATCCCCTCTCTACACCTCCCAGCACCTCCCTGCCCTCCTCAACTCAGATGCTCTCTGAACTCCTTTGTTGAAGAAGGTTCCATTACAGTAGGCATGACTGATTAGATCCTTGGCCAGCAGTGATTAGCTCAATCCCAGCACCTCAACCCTCCCACCCACTCTCTATCACGTGGTTGGTTCCTCTGGCAACCAGCCCCATCCTCCAAGAACCACCTCATTAACATAAACTCAGGTGTAGTTGAAAGGGGCTTATTATGAATAACAAAAGATGCTCCCCTCCTGCCCACCATCCCTCAGGAAATTCTAAGGATTTTCGGAGTTCTGTGCCAGGAAACTGGGACAGAGACCACATCGATATTTCTCAATATATCACAACATTACAACCTCCCTCCAACTCCAAGAGATTTGGGGGCACCTTCCATCCTTTCTATGTGACTCTGGCTACATGCATCTTGAATGCCCCTCTTGCATGGCTCTTAACAGACTCTCCTCTCAATTACCCTTCAGATTCCTCAACTCACAACCAAGAGAAATTTTGATAAACCTGCAAACCTAAGAAGGGGTCCAGGTCCCAGGTATGCCCACACGCTCCACTCCACCTGGACTCCTCGTTTCAGAGTCAAGAGGTAACCTGCTATGCTCCCTTGTTCTCTTATATCACACAGGACCAGAGGGGCAGGGAGTGGGGTAGGCAAAGACTACTCACCGAGGCGTCTTTACCATGATGCAAACAAAGTTTAAGCTTCAATGCCCATCGCCTGCACAGGACCCCTCTGAGTTCCTGGGAGGGACCTGGGAACATTTTCCCACAGTGGTCACTTGCTATTGTAAAGGTTGCAAAAGTCGAATATTTTCATCTCGGTTGATTAGGACCACTGTTTCTTTCTACTCCAACTTCTTCTCTACCACACCTCCTCCTGTACTTGATGGCACTGGGATGACCATGAATATTTGGGGGATATAGTTGAGGGTAAGTTGAGTTGGGAATCCAGCGAGGGTTTAATGGGGTATAATTAGGGGGTTCACAGTCACATGCACATATAGCAAAGTTGTGGCTTCCAGGAAGATCCCTATATGTCCACTGTGTCCATCACCCAGGTCTTGACTTTGTTCAAGGGACAGGGCCAGAGTCATGGCACTGTATGAATGTGTCCTGCATCTCACAGCAGATGAAATAGAAACACAACAAAGGAAAATAACACCTGGAATGTTTGGAGCCAGAAGCCTGTCTGTGGAACGTTCTTCCCATCCCATCAGACAAATAACTTTGTAAGTGGAAGATTTGCTTCCCATCAATCCTTAGTCAAGACAGAGGTCCTCTGCTATCAGAAATATAATCAGGGGGTGCCTGGGTGGCTCAGTCGGTTGAGGGTCTGACTCTTGGTTTGGGCTCAGGTCATGACCTCATGGGTTGTGGGATGGAGTCCCATGTCGGGCTCCGCGCTCACAGGGAGTCTGCTTGAGATTCTCTCCGTCTTCCCCTCACCCCACTCATTCTCTCTGACCCTCTCTCTCAAATAAATAAATCTTAAAAAAAAAAAAAGAAAGAAATAGAACATGAATAAAGGAAACTACATTTCCTTGTAGGAGAATACCTTCTTTCCCCTAAAGCGGTCCTCCCAACTTCAGGTCCCTGGGTCGTTCCTGCTCTGCAGTGTGTCTTTTCCTCTTCTGCTTTTCTCCATCTCTTTCATCCTAAATTCCCCTTCTTCCCACCCTCCAGCTCTCTTACAGATCAGGGTGTTTCAGCCTTGCCACCACTGACATCTTGGGCCAGATGATTCTTTGTTGTGGGGCTGCCCTGTGCATTGCGGGATGACTAGCAGCATCCCTGGACTCGATCTGCTAGATGCCAGATGCACACTTGTCACAACCCCCACCTCCTATTGCCACAAACAAAAATGTCACCTGACATTGCTCAATGCTCCTGTGGGGGCAAAACTGCCCCTCATTGAGAACCACTGACCTAGACCACAGGAGCATAAAAGTAGTTCTGTCTAAACATGCAAATCTTGGAATCTTTTCTGAGCTGATAACAGAGTCTGGTGTCTTTGCGGTTGGTGGCGGGCTGGCCCTGGATTGGTGAAGGTCCCTCCTACCTTTCTGGAATGGAAGAGGATCAGCATCTATACCACATCAGGTGGGAAATGGAATATTTACTAATACTTTGAAATGCCATCCCACCACATCAGTAATGAAAAACGAGAAAGTGCCTTCCCATCTCTAGATCTCTGTTTCCTCATCTCTAAAATAAGAGGGTTAAAATAATTCAAGTCCAAGTTGACTCACAGTATTCAATGCTTCTGCTCTCACTTTAAGCCCTGCTGCGGGAAGGCAGAACCCCAGATCTGGGGGGCAGGGAGACAAATTCTCCAAGATACCCTTTGGGTCTAACCATGTGTTAGGGTTCCCGCCACCACATGCTCACTCCAGTGGCTGGCTTTCTGCTTCTATGGTTTGGTCTTCCTGTCTATTCAAGAACCGCACCATACTGCTTAAAAATAGATTTTAAAACCTGATCACGCTTTTCCTTTTCAGAATTGTCCTGGGTATTCTTACTTGTTTATTTTTCCATATGAACTTTTCAATCAAATATGCTAATAAATGGATTAATTGATTTGATTTTAATTCTGATTAAGCATGAAATTTAACCTCTCTTAACACTGACTCATGTCATCTGTAAACTGAGATCGGAATGTTTCTCTTGCAAGGTTATCTCGAGAATCATGTGAACTAATGTAGTGAAGCATCCACACAGAGCTTGGCATATATTAGATGCTCAATAAACAAAAATTAGTATGACTATTTCTTTGATGTCCAAATAAACAAAACCAAAATTATCAAACATGCACTTAATTTCACCTAAAAGCAAGTCACTTCTAAGACATAGTTTCCACATCTGTATTGTATGCAAAAGTGGGATTTCCTGCACCATTAAATGTGGATAAATATGATGGCCCAGTAGAAACACTGAACCATGGGGAAGAAATGCAGAAAAACCTTCTGGGGATATGGTTGAAATTCCAGGCACAGGAGGAAGGGACAGAAAATTGTCCTTACATTTCCTTTTATTCAGAAAAATATGAGCTAAAGCAGGAAGCTTAGCTCCCATTGTTGAGAACAGCAGGGAATTATAGGGGCTGTGTGTGCTGAATATATTTTTTACGTATTATCTTGTAAAGAGCAGCAAATTTGGCTTCATAACAGTGAGATCAAGCATAGCAAATTTACTTAAATTCTTGGAGTGCATAACTGAATCACACAGCCTTTCTATGTATTTCACCCCTAGAAAAGGATTTAATAACCTCTCTGCTGCGTTCTTTGGGTAAAAAGCAAGGGAAAAGAGTTTGAGGGGATTTGATGAATTACAATTACAACTTGTCTTGGGCATAGGACAAAGCTCATTTGGCTGTTGCAAAAGCAGAAAATTGGCAACTCCTATGAGTGAAAAGGCTGGTGGAGCTTAGGAAAACAGGTAAGCTTGCCCTCTTGCTCTCTGACGCCTTGAGAACCCTGCCTGTGGGCTCCAGTGCTCACCAGGACAGGTGCCTGCAGGACAAGAAAGTGGGGACTGTCCTGTTTGAGCAGAAGGAAAAAAGACAAATGTCTGATCCTTGACTTTGAGTGACTATAGGGCACAGGTGGGGGCCCAGCTCCTGGACAGAAGTCAGCAGTTCTTTGATTCATTGGGGCTTAGGTTGTATAGGATAATGCTGAACCCTGATATCTTCTCCCAGGGAACCTTAACCCAGCAGGATTGAAGCCGATTCCCAATCCCCAGGACATCACCTTCAGCCTCTCTCCTGAAGATGTCTAAGTGAGAATCAGGATGTAGGCAGACATTGGGAATATTGGCCCAGAACACTCTTCATAGAGGCTTGCACATGGCAGAACCCAATCCTCTGGGAACTCACTGCCAGACATTTACTGGAATCTATAACTCTATAGGGAACCCTAACTCTATAGGGAGCAATACTGCCCTTTTTAGGGGTGGGGGGATAGGCCCCTAAGCAGCCAGAGGCCAAGGGGGCCCAGCAGACAAGCCCAGATATCATCGCCCCAGTCCTCCCTGAGTTTGTCCATTCTGGTAAAGGATGTGTCAGCTTATCCTACAGCTGGAAGATTCTGGAATTTAAAAAAAAAATTACTTTCTCAATACTATTGAAAACATCTCTAGATTGGCAGCTATTTCCTGTTTATGGAGGATTGGTTATTTAACTTGGTGAAGGTTAATGGCTCACAAGGCTGGAGTGTGCCTAGATGAGTAGTTCACAGTCCTGACTATCCATTAGAAACTCCTGGGGAGCTTTTTAAAAATGTCAGTGCCTGCGGTGGTCCACCACTGGAGATTCTAATTTAGATGGACTGGGGCGGGGTCCAGGGCATCCATTGCTTTTGAAAGCTCTGCAGGTGTTTCTGATGTGCAGTGAGTTGCTAGAGAGCTTTTAGAAGGACGAGGGGAGAATTTCTAGACAAGTATAAACACCAGCCCAGCAGTCCCTGAACTGCAGAGTCATGGAGATCAGTTTATTTTGCAGCTAATGAAGGCAAATAGACATTCCCTGAAATTTTTACTTGGAAGCCCTGAGTGTCCCCATCTACTCAGAACCAACTAGTACTAAAGGTGTGGCCTAAGGTAAAGACTGACCACAGAGGAAGGATCGTCAGGAAGGAACGCCATAGACTCGTAGGTTGGAGAGATTCACTAAGTAGACCCATGCCCAGCCCAGTTGCATTAGTGGACTCAAAATACAAATGGTGCCTCCATACTTACCAAGAAAACTTCCAAGTTCCCTTAGGCAGCAAGCTCTCCTATAGTCCACATAGACTAGTTCAAACAGCTTCTCCTGGTCTTCCTTCTACTCCCTTGGCTATACTTTCTCCAACTCTGTTGTGTTTCTTTTCTCTTCCTGAACCTTTCGTGTTGTGTTCTCTGGAGTTCTGTCTTCCATCATCTCCTTCTCCCATACTACATGTTCTTCCTTGGACATCTCACCCTTTGGATGAAGTTGATGACTCCTAACATCCATTACCCCCAGCCCGGATCTGTCCTCAAGATGCACATCCTCTTAGCTTAACTACCAAGAAAGCATCGTCATTTGGAAATCCCACCAATGCTTGCATTCAATAGTGCCAATGGAACTCATCATCTTCCTGTCAAAGCTTGTTTCCTTCAGGTTTCCTACTTTGGTGAAAGGTGCCTCATCCACGCAGGACTCAAGCTAGAACCCTGGGGGTCATCAAAGACTCCTTTATTAGGCTTCCCCTGCCTAGTTACTCACTCACCAAGCCCTCTGGATTTTACCAGCTAAAAGTCACTCAAATGCAACAACTTTTATCTATGCCGATATCCTACTTCAGGCCACCATCATCACACCCACAACAATTTCAACAGTCTCCTAAAACATTCCCATCTTCCAAACATTCCCATCTCCCTCCAACCTCTTCACACTACAGGTCAGAGCAATCTCTCTAAATCTGATCAATTCACTCATTCACTCCCTTCCTTAAAACCCTCACCCGGCCCCCATCGTTCTCAAGATAAAATCCAAACTCCTCCACAAAGACCCATATGGTCTTTTATTCCCTGGTCTCTGCTTGTCTCCTCCTGTTCCCCACCTCCCACCACACATATTCCAACCATGCTGATGGTTAATGCTCGATGGTTAATTACCTTCTGATTCAACTTCAGATCTCCCTCTTTCCCACTCACCTCCACACACCCCAGGGAGGGAGGCAGAGCAAGGCATTTGCTACATGGAGAAATGAGAATGCACACAAATCAGGATCCATGCAGAAAGCAGGAAGGGGACTGGGCTACACAGGCAAGATTCCTTTCTCCAGTTTTAGCATTTGGGTAAGTCACTCCTCCCTGAAGAAGAAACCACAGTAGGGTTGGAAAGAAAGATGGAAGTTTTCCTCCTCAGAGAAGAGGGAGTAATGGTCCCTCTCTACAGCATGTGTTGTGTTCATTGTGGTATGCCCAGAGGACTGCTTGGGGGGCCTACAGAAGATACCTGCAAAAGGCTCACTGATTGAACAGAAAGAGCAAATTACTGAGAGATTTACATGGGAAGAAAAGAACTTGACACTCTCCTTCCTGGGGCAAAATGGTGGCCCCTTCTCCAGATGGAGAGGATGCATCGGACTTGCAACCATGCAATCAATGTTTCCGGAGATGCTGTACCCATCTTAGTGAGATGAAGTGGAGGGAACCTGGTCTTCATTGTGCTTTGAGGTCAGTAGCCAGGGAAATGCATGCCCTTTATTCATTCAGCTCCAGAAACATCACCTTTGGGGAGCTGCGGCAACCCTGGGGAACCAATGTCCACTGCAATTCAGAGAAAGTGAACTTCACAGCACCCACTGGTTGGCGGTTCGGTACGACTGGTCACCAGCAGTTCTGCCTCCTTCTCTGCGTTTAAAAGCTGGCATAAATGGTGTTGGGAAAACTGGATAGCCACATGCAGAAGAATGAAACTGGACCATTTCCTTACACCACACACAAAAATAGACTCCAAATGGTTGAAAGACCTCAATGTGAGACAGGAGTCCATCAAAATCCTAAAGGAGAACACAGGCAGCAACCTCTTCGACCTCAGCCTCAGCAACTTCTTCCTAGCAACATTGCCAAAGGCAAGGGAAGCAAGGGCAAAAAGGAACTATTGGGACTTCATCAAGATAAAAAGCTTTTG
>NW_028069975.1:0-383 GCF_054177405.1 Leptonychotes weddellii
GGGTGCCCCTCTTAGGCTTACCTTATATGTATTCTACCACAACTCTGGAACCAACCATTTCTCTGAAGAATCCTGGTTCCTATTACTGGGGGAATGGCTTTCGAGACCAAAATCTAGATGCTTTGTTGCCATGAGGGGTCTTTGCTTTTAAGCCCTTTCAGCAGACAGAACTAGAAAATACATGTTTACACACAAAACACATGCATATACACACACAGATACATATATATGCACGCATACATACACATTCACGTGTGTATATTTTAGAAATCTTACACCGAAACTTCCAAATCCAGTTAGTCCTTTATGATCTTCCATGTGCTCATCTTTAAAGTAATATTCATATCTTCAATTAAGTATAGTTCTGGTCACTGTGGGAGAAC
>NW_028069976.1:0-383 GCF_054177405.1 Leptonychotes weddellii
GCCTGGGTGGCTCAGTTGGTTAAGCAACTGCCTTCGGCTCAGGTCATGATCCTGGAGTCCCGGGATCGAGTCCCGCATCGGGCTCCCTGTTCGGCGGGGAGTCTGCTTCTCCCTCTGATCCTCCTCCTCTCATGCTCTCTGTCTCCCATTCTCTCTCTCAGATAAATAAATAAAAAAATCTTTAAAAAAAAAAAAATTAAAAATAGAGCTACCCTATGACCCAGCAATTGCACTCCTGGGTATTTACACCAAAGACACAGATGTAGTGAAAAGAAGGGTCATATGCACCCCAATGTTCATAGCAGCAATGTCCGCAATAGCCAAACTGTGGAAAGAGCCGTGATGCCCTTCAACAGATGAATGGATAAAGACGATGTGGTCCA
>NW_028069977.1:0-383 GCF_054177405.1 Leptonychotes weddellii
TTGCAAATGGCAAGATCTCATTCCTTTTTCATCATTATTTATTATTAATTCACATTTTCACTCTTCACTGTGCATAGCAGTTTCCTCATCTGTAAAATGGGAATGATGCAGGATTGTACTGTGTTGGTTCATATCAGCTTGATTTTCTGTTTTGGGAGCCACTTGATATCACATTGGAAGCTTTAAGTTGGCCATGGTGAGAGTCTCTACACCATGGAAATCAACAAACACTACAAGACAGGGCATTTCTCCCCACCCCTCTAGCCCTCAGAGCCGATGGTTAAACGTTTACCAGCATACCACTGCATCTATATAATAGAATTGGCCTGAGGACTAAAGGAGGGAGTGGATGTGATGGTCATTATAAAAATATGAACTGCTGA
>NW_028069978.1:0-383 GCF_054177405.1 Leptonychotes weddellii
TTTGTGTGGTACTGTAACAAGATTCGATGCTAAGTGCTTCCACGCTTTTGTTACTGTTCTGAGAAACAGGAAAAATTGGGAGTCAGTGGAACTGAACACAGTCTGAAGCTTATTCAGTTACATTTGCAGTTGCAAACAAAAAAAAAATTTTGACAGCTTTACTAACTGGTCAAGAGAATCCAAGAGTCAAACATATATACATATATATATATATATATATATATATATATATATATATATATATCTCCTAGTTACCTCACCAAAGTCAGAAAAGAGAAATAGAACAGACAACTCAGAGTGAGAATCTACCCTTCACTGATCTATTTAGTCCTAAAATTTCACCCTATGTGATTCACATCCTAAAAATAAATAAATAAATAAAT
>NW_028069979.1:0-383 GCF_054177405.1 Leptonychotes weddellii
GGCGCCTGGGTGGCTCAGTTGGTTAAGCAACTGCCTTCGGCTCAGGTCATGATCCTGGAGTCCCGGGATCGAGTCCCGCATCGGGCTCCCTGCTCAGCGAGGAGCCTGCTTCTCCCTCTGACCCTCCCCCCTCTCATGTACTCTCTCTCATTCTCACTCTCTCAAATAAATAAATAAAATCTTTAAAAAAAAAAAAAAACAGCAACAACTCCCCTACTCCCACAGAGCTTACATGCAAGGGGACAATAATCAAGTAAGCAAACATATCAGTAATTTCAGTAGGCGATGGTGCTAGGAAGAAAAGCAGGATGCGAAACAGAGCAACTGTTGAGGGGTGTGGGAAGGGGGAAAGGGAGTAACCACAGAACAGGTAATCAGGGAGG
>NW_028069980.1:0-383 GCF_054177405.1 Leptonychotes weddellii
GAGGAGGATAGAGAGGATGAAGAAAAGGAGGAAGAGACAGAGAAAAGAAGACCAAAAGGAAAAAAGAAATATACAGTACCCTTAAAAGAAAACTACAAAGCTTAAAAACCTTACATAGAAACAGAAAAGATTTGAACAAACACTGAGATAGGAAGGGGGAAAGATGGCAGAGGAGTAAGGGACCCTATTTCAACTGGTCCCCGGAATTGAGCTGGATATCTACCAGACCACTCTGAGCACCCACGAAACCAGCCTGCGATGTAAGAAGATCTGGATCTCTACAAACAGAATATTGCAGGCAGTTGGTTTTGAGGTACGAAACGGAGAGCCATGATTCTGCGGGCAGATATCGGAGGATAAACGGCAGCGGGAGGGTGCTTGGA
>NW_028069981.1:0-383 GCF_054177405.1 Leptonychotes weddellii
TGAGGCTCAAACGCACAACCCCGAGATCAAGAGTCACAGGCTCTTCTGACTGACCAAGCTGGGTGTCCTTATACTTTTTATGTTAAAAAATATTTTTTTAAATTAAGTAGTCTCTATGCCTAACATGGGGCTCAAACTCACAACCCTGAGATCAAAAATTGCACACTCCACTGACTGAGCCAGTCAGGCGCCCCTATTCTTTTTACCTTAAATATAAAATCACAGATGGATTTAGAGTAAAAGAAAGGGAAAATACATACAATGCAAATACTAAGTAAAAGAAAGAAAGCTGGTGTGGCCATATTAATATCAGACAAAGTAGACTTTAGAGAGAAGTATTACAAGATTAAGAGGAACATTTCATAATTTAAAATGATGAGCAA
>NW_028069982.1:0-383 GCF_054177405.1 Leptonychotes weddellii
GGGTGGCTCAGTTGGTTAAGCGACTGCCTTCGGCTCAGGTCATGATCCTGGAGTCCCTGGATCGAGTCCCGCATCGGGCTCCCTGCTCGGCAGGGAGCCTGCTTCTCCCTCTGACCCTCCCCCCTCTCATGTGCTCTCTGTCTCTCTCATTCTCTCTGTCTCAAATAAATAAATAAAATCTTTAAAAAAAAAAAACATTTTAATATCTAGTGCTGTCAATGATTTGGGAACAGTAGCATTCACACACACTGCTGGTGTGCATTTAAATAAGAAGAGGTACAAATGCTTTCAGAACTGTCTGATAGTCTTTACCCACATTGACTATTTCGGTCCTTCTCGTGGATTTATATACTATATAAATAAGTATATAAAAACACATTTGG
>NW_028069983.1:0-383 GCF_054177405.1 Leptonychotes weddellii
GGGTGGCTCAGTTGGTTAAGCGACTGCCTTCGGCTCAGGTCATGATCCTGGAGTCCCTGGATCGAGTCCCGCATCGGGCTCCCTGCTCGGCGGGGAGCCTGCTTCTCCCTCTGACCCTCCCCCCTCTCATGTGCTCTCTGTCTCTCTCATTCTCTCTGTCTCAAATAAATAAATAAAATCTTTAAAAAAAAAAAAAGAATGGCTAAAATCAAAACACAAGAAACAATAAATGTTGACAAAGATGTGGAGTAAAAAGAACCCTCTTGCAGTGTTGGTGGGAATGCAAATTGGTGTAGCCATTGTAGAAAACAGTATGGAGGTTCCTCAAAAAAATTAAAATAGAATTACCCTATGATCCAGGAATTGCACTACTGGGTATTTAC
>NW_028069984.1:0-7854 GCF_054177405.1 Leptonychotes weddellii
CCACGTCGTTGCAAATGGCAAGATCTCATTCCTTTTGATGGCTGCATAATATTCCATTGTATATATATCCCACCTCTTCTTTATCCAGTCATCTGTCGATGGACATCTTGGCTCTTTCCACAGTTTGGCTATTGTGGACATTTGTTTAGCCCACTTCTTGATCACCTCCCTTGTGCAAGGAAGACCCTCTGTTCTAGCCATCGTTTGAGTTTTGCTTTTCAAGAATCAACGAAGATCTAAAAACTTGAATGGGATGCACCGGTATTAAGGATCACACTGTCCCATAACAGGCTTAGCTACAGAATCTCACGGCATACTAAAGTGGAAATTGGTTTTTGGCCCATGTAAAATACAAGTGCACGGTCTTGCTTGGCAAGAGCCTGTCCTTCAAGTCTCAGTTTGAGGACCTTCCATGGTATTGCTCCATCATCCACTGGGTTTTGGAGTCCTGTGCTTCATTGTCTGCCTTCAGGTGACACGGAAGAAAGGCAATGACAAAACCTCACCTGCTTCTTAACTCCGACAGTTTAGAAGTGGTACCTGTCCCTTTCCATTGGCAGGAATCCTTCTCGTGGGCACATGTAGAAGCAAGGAGGCTGGAAAACGGAGTTGTGAGCTGGGCAGCTGCTTCCCAGCAACCATGCCACACTCAGGAAAAGGGGAACCAATCATTGGTGGGCGTCCAGACAGCAGTTTCTGCCATAGGGCCCTATGATCTTTAGAGCGATACTGAGTTTTCTGTACTTTCAAGAATTTATTAGGATTAATGTTTAGGGAAGTTTCATTAAACGTAGCTTCCACCATATGAAGTAAACTTAGCTTACCTAGTTACCTGGTGTGTAATTCTTTTAATGCATTGTTGATTTGTTTTGCTAATATTTTGAGGATTTTTGAATCCATGTTTGATAGTGTTCTGGAGTTTTCCTTTCTTGTAATATCTTTTTTTTTTCTTTAAAGTTTTATGTATTTGACAGAGCACAAGTAGGCAGAGCAGTAGATAGAGATGAAGAAGCAGGCTCCCCGCTGAGCAGAGAGCCTGATGTGGGGCTCAGTCCCAGGACCCTGGGATCATGACTTGAGACGAAGGCAGAGGCTTAACCGACTGAGCCACCCAGGCGCCCCTTCTTGTAATATCCTGATATGATTTTGGTATTAGGATAATCCCATCCCCAAAGAAGGAGCTAGGGAGTGTTATTTTTTCTGTTCTCTGGAAGAGCTTGTTAGATAATCAGTATTATTTCTTCCTTAAATGTTTTATATAACTCACTAGTGAAACCTTCCAGGCCTGGTGCTTTCTTTCCTGGAAGGCTGTTAGTTATTAATTTAAAAGGTTTAGGTAGGCCTCCTTTTAACTTTTCAAATCCTCACATTGCACACTTTTTTTGAGTATAGTTGACACAGTGTTAGTTTCAGGTGTACAACTAAGTGATGTGACAAGTTCATACAGTATGCTGTGTTCACAAGTATAGCTCCCATGTGTCTCATTACATGGCTGTTACAGCATCATTGACTATATTCCTTCTGCTGTACTTCTTCTTCCTGTGATTTATTCTGTAACCCTGGCCCATGTCTCCCTCTCCTCTTCACCCATTTTGCCCAACCCTCTGCCCCCTCCCCTCTAGCAACTGTCAGTTCTCTGTATTTATAATTTTGAGTCTGCTTTTTGTTCATTTTTTAGATTCCCTTTATGAGTGGAATCATATGGCATTCATCTTAGTGTGACTTATTTCACTTAGCATAATACCCTCTAAGTCCATCCATGTTGTCTCAGATGGCATGATCTCATCCTTTTTATGGCTGTGTCATATTCCATATTTATGGAATAGATGGAATATATGCCACATTTTCCCTATCCATCCATGTTAATGGACACTTAGGAGTTACTGTTTTTGTTTTCCCTGGGTACATACCCAGTAGGGGGATTATTGGCTCATATAGTATTTCTATTTTTAATTTTTTGAGGAGCCTCCGTACTGTTTTCCCCAGTGGCTGCTCCAATTCACATTCCTACTAACAATGCATGGGAGTCCCCTTTCCTCCACATCCTCCCCAATACTTGCTGTCTCTTATCTTGACAGTAGCCATTCTAACAGGCATGAGGTGATAACTCATTGTGGTTTGGATTTGCATTTCCTGGGTGAGTGATGTTGAACATCTTTTAATGTGTCTGTTGGCCATCCGTAGGTCTTTGGAAAACTATTCAGGTCCTCTGCACACTTTTTTAAATCAGATTTTTTGGTGTTGTCGGTTCTTCATATATTTCGGATATTAACCCCTTATTGGGTGTATATCATTTGCAAATCTGTTCTTCTGTTCAGTAGGTTGTCTTTTGTTTTCCTTTGCTGTCAAAAACCTCTTTATTTTGATGTAGTTCCAGTAGTTTATCTTTGCTTTTGTTTCCCTTGCCTTAGGAGACATATCTAGAAAAATGTTGTTATGCCTGATGTCAGAGAAATTACTCCCTGTGTTCTCATCTAGGATTTTTTTGTGGTTTCCACTCTCACATTTACATCTTTAATCCATCTTGAATTTATTTTTGTATATGGTGTTAGAAATAGTTGAGTTTTATTCTTTTATGTGTAATTGTCCAGTTTTCCCAGCATCTTTTTTTTATTTTACTTTTTTGTTAACATAAAATGTATTACTTGTTTCGGGGTACAGGTCTGTGATTCATCAGTCTTACACAATTCACAGTGCTTACCATAGTATATACCCTCCCCAATGTCCATCACCCAGCCACCCCATCCCTCCCACCCCTCCATTCCAGCAACCCTCAGTTTGTTTCCTGAGATTAAGAGTCTCTTATGGTTTGTCTCCCTCTCTGGTTTCATCTTGTTTCATTTTTCCCTCCCTTCCCCTATGATCCTCTGTCTTGTTTCTCAAATTCCTCATATCAGTGAGATCATATGATACTTGTCTTTCTCTGATTGACTTATTTCCCTTAGCATAATACCCTCTAGTTCCATCCATGTCATTGCAAATGGCAAGATTTCATTTTTTGATGGCTGCATACACACACACCACATCTCTATCCATTCATCTGTTGATGGACATCTAGACTCTTTCCATAGTTAGGCTATTGTGGACATTGCTGCTATAAACACTGAGGTGCACGTGCCCCTTCAGATCCCTGCATTTGTATCTTTGGGGTAAATACCCAGTAGTGCAATTTCCCAGCATCTTTTTAAAAAAGTTTTTTCTCCACTGTATATTCTTGCTTCCTTTGTCCCAGATTAATTGACCTTATAAATGCATGTTTACTTCTGGGGTCTCTATCCTGTTCTGTTGATCTACATGTCTATTTTTGTGTGAGTACCATGCTGTTTCTTGCACCACAGCTTTGTAGTATATCTTGAAATCTGAAATTGTGATACCTCCAGCTTTGTTGTTTTTCAAGAGTTCTTTTGCTATTTGGGGTGTTCTGTGGCTCCATACAAATTCTAGTTTTGCTAAAAATGCTATTGGTGTTTTGATAGGGATTACATTGAATTTCTAGATTGCTTTGGGTAATAGGGACATTTTGACAATATTCTTCCAATCCATGAGCATGGAATATCTTTCCAATTGTGTTATGTTCAATTTCTTTAATCAGTTTTTTATAGCTCTCAGGATACACGTCTTTTACCTCTTTGTTTAAACTTATTCCTAGGTAGTTTACTCTTTTTGGTGCAAGTGTAAATGTTTAATTTCTTTTTAACTTTGTTTTTAGGTTATAGAAATAGTATTCTGCATGTTAATTTTGTATCCTGCCACTTTACTGAATTAATTTATTCTTGTAATTTTTTTTTGGTGGAAATCATTAGGGTTTTCTATGTGTAGTATTGTATCATCTGCAAATAGTGACAGTTTAACTTTTTTTTTTTTTTTTTTTTTTTTTTTTTTAGCACTATGGATGCCTCTTATTATTTGACTGCTGTGGCTGGAACTTCTAGTACTAGGTTGAATGAAAGGGGTGAGAGTACACATCCTTGTCTTGATCCTGACCTTAGAGGGAAAACTGTTTTTCACCATTGAGGAGGATGATAGCTGTGGGTTTTTCATATACAGCCTTTATGTTGAGGTATGTTTCCTCTAACCCCATTTTGTGAAGAGGTTTGTTTTTTTTTTTATGAATGGATGTTGAATCTTGTCAAATGCCTTTTCTGCATCTGTTGATGATTTTTATCTTTTATTGATAGGGTGTATGACAGTGATTTGCAAATATTGAACCATCCTTGCATCACAGGTATAAATCCCACCAGATTGTGGTGAAGGATCTTTTTAATGTATTGTTACATGTGGTTTGCTAATATTTTGTTGAGGCTTCTTAGAATGTATTTGGAACCTTCCTTTTCTATTTTTTTTTTTTTTTTTTGGAATAGTTCAGGAAAATAGGTATTCTTCAAAGGTCTGGTAAAATTAATTTGTGAATACATTGGTTCTGAACTTCTATTTTTTGGTAGTTTGATTACTGATTCAGTTTAATTGTAATTGGTCTATTCAGATTTTCTATTTCTTCCTGGTTCAGTTTTGGAAGATTGTATGTTTCTAGGCTAGGAGTTTATCCTTCTAGGTTGTCCAGTTTGTTGGCATATAATTTTTCGTAGTATTATAATCCTTTGTATTTCTGTGGTATCGGGTGTTACTTCTCTCATTTCTGATTTATTTGGGTCATTTCTTTTTCTTGATGAGTCTGGCTTGGAGTTTGTTATTTTTCTTTTCAAAGAAGCAGCTCTTGGCTTCATTGGTCCTTTTTTCTCTCCTTTTTTGGGGGGTCTCCATTTCCTTCTCACTTTGGGTGTTCTTTTTCTAGTTCCTTTTAGCTGTAAGGTTAGGTTCTTGTTTGAGTTTGTTTCTTGAAATAGGTCTATATACCCATCTACCTTGCTATATACCTCTTAGAACTGCTTTTATTGTGTACCAGTGATTTTGGACTGTTTTCATTTTCATTTGTCTCTGTATTTTTATTCTTCAATTGCTTCATTGACCTATTGGTTAGTATTCTGTTTAGTCTCCATGTGTTGTTTTTTCCATTTTTTTTCTTGTGATTTATATCTAGCTTCATACTGTTGTAGTCAGAATAGATGCACAGTATGGTTTCAGTCTTAAATTTATTGAGGCTTATTCTATGGTGTAATATGTGATCTATTCTGGAGAATGTTCCATGCACACGTAAAGAATGTGTATTCTGTTTTTGGGTGGGATGTCCTCTATTAGGTCTATCTGGTCAATATGTCATTTAAGGACATTGTTTCCTTAGTGGTTTTCTGTCTGGATGATCAATCCATTGATGTAAGTGGAGTGTTAAAGTGCCCTACTATTACTGCATTGCCATCAATTTCTTTCTTTGCTTTACGTGTTTAGTTGCTCCAGTGTTGGGTGTGTAGATATGTATACTTGTAATATCCCCTTGTTGGATTGATTCCTTTATCATTATGTAATGCCTTCTTTGTCTCTTGTTACAGTCTGTTTTAAAGTCCATTTTGTTTGATAAAAGCATTGCTACCCTAGCTTTTTTCTACTTCCATTTGCATGGTGAATGTTTTTCTATCCCTTCACTTTCAGTCTATGTACATATTCTTTGGGTCTGAGAGGAGTCTCTTGTAGGCAGCGTATAGATGGGTGTTGTTTTTTCATCCATTCTGCCACTCTGTCTTTTGGGGCATTTCGGCTATTTACATTTAAAGTAATTGATAGGTATGTACTTATTGCCACTTCAAAAATTTGTTTTCTGGTTGTTTTAGTAATTCCTTCTTTTGTTGTCTCTTTGTGATAAGTATCTATAATGTTTTGTTTGGAGTTCTCTTTATTTTTTGTGTATCTTAGGTTTTGGGTTTGTGGTTATCATGAGGTTCATATTTAACATCCTAGGTAAATAGAAGTCCATATTAATCTGATTTGTCATTTAATTTCAAACACATTCTAAAGAAGAAAAATCTTTCCCCTTTTCCCTTTTTTACTCCCTTCTCCACATTTTATATATACATTGTCATATTGTACATTTTTATTTTTATTATTCTTATGTCTAATGGCCATTTCTTTCCACTTAAAGAAGTCCCTTTAATTTCTTTTCTCTCCCTTTCTTTTAAGGCTGGTGTAGTGGTGATAAACATCTTTGTTTGGGAAACTCTATCTCTCCTTCAAATCTGAATAATGTTGCTGGGTTGAGTATTCTGGCTGTAGGTTTTTTTTTTTTCCTTTCAGCACTTTGAATGTATCATTCCACTCTCTTCTGGTCTGCGAAGTTTATTCTGAAAAATCAGCAGATGGTCTTCTAGGTTCTTCCTTGGGGGTAACTTTTTGTTTCTCTTGCCAATTTTAGGATTCTCTTTATATTAAACCTTTCACATTTTAATTATGTGCCATGGTGTGGACCTCCTTGGGTTTATCTTGTTTAGAACTCTGTTTCTTGGACTTGGATGTGTATTTACCTCCTTAGGTTAGGGAAGTTTTCAGTTATTTCTTCAAATAAGTTTTCTATACCTTTCTCTTCTTCTGGGACCCCTGTAGTGCAAATGTATGTTTGCTTGATGTTGTCCAGGAGATCTCTTAATTGATCAGTTTTAAAAATTCTTTTCTTTTTGCTGTTCAGCTTGTGTTTTCTGTTACCCTGTTTTCCAGATCACTGATACATCCTTCTGCATTCTCTCAGCTACTGTTGGTTCCCTCTCGTGTGTTTTTTGTTGTTATTCTTCAGCTCTGATTGGTTCTTTTTAATATTTTCTCTTTATTGAAGCTCTCACGGAGTTCTCCCACTCTTCTCTTTAGCCCAGTGAGTATCTTTATAATCATCACTTTAAATTCTTTATCAGGTATATTTCTGTTTCATTTAATTCTTTCACTGAGGTTTTTTTTCCTTACCCTTTGAAGCCTATTTCTCTGTCTCCCATTTTGACTTTGTGTTTGTTTCTATGGATTAGGGAAAATGGCTACTTCTTAAGTTGAAGGGAGTGGTCTTGTGCATGGTGACCCCTCTGCACACTGTGTGCGTGGTGGCTTTTGCTGGTGGCTGGAGCTGGGGCTGTATATGCTACTCTTTTATTTTTTTATTTTATTTTTTTTAAAGATTTTTATTTATTCATGAGAGACAGAGAGAGAGAGGCAGAGGGAGAAGCAGGCTCCCAAGGAGCAGAGAGCCTGATGCGGGACTTGATCCCAGGACTCTGGGATCATGACCTGAGCCGAAGGCAGACGCTCAACCATCTGAGCCACCCAGGTGCCCTATATGCTATTCTTTTAAACTTTGACTTTTTACAGAGAGAATAAAGAAAAGGAAAAAAAAAAAATCTTAAAAAAAAAAAAAACAACAAAAACGTAAAAAGTAAAAACCCACAAAACAGTGGCTTGTTTTCATGCCTCCAGCACCACAGAGTGGCTGGTGTGGACTTGTGGACCCTGGGCATGCTGAGGTCACAAGCTCATTGTGAAAGTCTGACCCGCTAGTTATGGTGGCCAGATTCTGTTCCAATCTGGGCTTTTGAGGTGGAGGGGGGAACAGCATGTTCCTATAGTTCCTCACCCCTTTTTTTTTTTTTTTATGGTTTTAAAAAATAACTTTATTTATTTATTTATTTATTTTTTATTCTTATGTTAATCCCCATACATTACATCATTAGTTCTAGATGAAGTGTTCCATGATTCATTGTTCGAGCACAACACCCAGTGCTCCATGCAGAATGTGCCCTCCTCAATACCCATCACCAGGCCAACCCATCCTCCCACCCCCCCCCCAGATCCCTCAGTTTGTTTTCCAGAGTCCATCTTCTCTCATGGTTCGTCCACCCCTCCGATTTCCCCCGCTTCATTCCTCCCCTCCCGCTACCACCTTCTTCTTCTTTTTTTTTCTTAACATATCTTGCATTATTTGTCTCAGAG
>NW_028069985.1:0-383 GCF_054177405.1 Leptonychotes weddellii
CCTGGGTGGCTCAGTTGGTTAAGCGACTGCCTTCGGCTCAGGTCATGATCCTGGAGTCCCTGGATCGAGTCCCGCATCGGGCTCCCTGCTCGGCGGGGAGTCTGCTTCTCCCTCTCCCACTCCCCCTGCTTGTGTTCCCTCTCTCGCTGTGTCTTTCTCTGTCAAATAAATAAATAAAATCTTTAAAAAAAAAAAAAAAGACCTTCCTTGGTGAGCACTCTATCATTAATTCTCCTTCATCTTCCACCCAATTCCTCCAACTTATCCTCCACTCAGATACGAAAATCATTCCCCTGAAAACATAATTTTAGTCGCTTTTTCGATATCATTTCCATGGAGTAACTTCCACCTGCCGCTCATCTCAAATTAAAAACAATAAGCTA
>NW_028069986.1:0-383 GCF_054177405.1 Leptonychotes weddellii
AAGATTTTATTTATTCATTTGAGACACAGAGATACAGAGACAGAGAGAGAGCATGAGCAGGGAGAGAGGCAGAGGGAGAGGGAGAAGCAGGCTCCTCGCTGAGCCAGGAGCCCGATGTGGGGCTCGATCCCAGGACTCTGGGATCATGACCTGAGCCGAAGGCAGACGCTTAACCGACTGAGCCACCCAGGCGCCCCTTTTTTAAAGGTTTTATTTATTTGACAGATTGAGACATAGCGAGAGAGGTAACACAAGCAGGGGGGAGTGGGAGAGGGAGAAGCAGGCTCCCTGCTAAGCAGGGAGCCTGATGCAGGGCTCGATACTAGGACCCTGGGATCATGACCTGAGCCTAAGGCAGACGCTTAACGACTGAGCCACCCAGG
>NW_028069987.1:0-383 GCF_054177405.1 Leptonychotes weddellii
CAGTTAAATGAGACAACGATAAAAAGCACTGAGCTCAGGGCCTGGCACCTGGTAAGTACACAATAAATGTCAGGCATTAATATGGTAATTATTACCCTGTAAGAGATTTCTCTATAACTCATTAACTTTTCTACAATGATTTGCTTGCTGTTACTCCCACCACGCTTCACAGCATATAATGCAAACCCTGACAAAAAAATAAGGAAAGTGATTCTGCCCTCATTTTCATGTCAGTGTTTCAGTGCAATCCAACTAAACGACATTTAGAAAGCCCTATAACACCACTGTGCTAGGCTAAGCTGGATGGGGACAAACGGGTAGTCTGAGTAAAAGACAACCCTGCCTTCAAAAACTGCATGAGTCTCTTTTGGGAACAGAGAAAC
>NW_028069988.1:0-383 GCF_054177405.1 Leptonychotes weddellii
ATATGAGGAATTCTTAATCTCAGGAAACAAACTGAGGGTTGCTGGAGTGGTGGGGGTTGGGAGGGATGGGGTGGCTGGGTGATAGACATTATGGAGGGTATGTGCTATGGTGAGTGCTGTGAATTGTGTAAGACTGTTGATTCGCAGACTTGTACCTCTGAAACAAATAACACATTATATGTTAAAAAAAAAAAAAAGAAGAAGAAGATAGCAGGAAGGGAGAAACGAAGGGGGGGAAATTGGAGGGGGAGACGAACTATGAGAGACTATGGACTCTGAGAAACAAACTGAGGGTTCTAGAGGGGAGGAGGGTGGGGGTATGTGTTAGCCTAGTTAGGGTATTAAAGAGGGCACATACTGCATGGAGCACTTGGTATTATATG
>NW_028069989.1:0-383 GCF_054177405.1 Leptonychotes weddellii
CGCCTGGGTGGCTCAGTTGGTTAAGCGACTGCCTTCGGCTCAGGTCATGATCCTGGAGTCCCGGGATCGAGTCCCGCATCGGGCTCCCTGCTCGGCAGGGAGTCTGCTTCTCCCTCTGACCCTCCTCCCTCTCATGCTCTCTGTCTCTCATTCTCTCTCTCTCAAATAAATAAATAAAATCTTTAAAAAAAAAAAGAAATTGACTATATCTGGAAGTGTATTCACTTACAGCTGTTATTATATAATAGAGTTTACTTGTGAGATAAAAGATTACGTTTCCCTAATACGGAGAAAGAGAAGAAGCAGGAACCCTGGTCTTTGGTATTGAGGAGGTGATTTGGAGGCTAATGATCTCACTTTCCCTCTTTTTGTTCCTTCATGCT
>NW_028069990.1:0-383 GCF_054177405.1 Leptonychotes weddellii
CGCCTGGGTGGCTCAGTTGGTTAAGCGACTGCCTTCGGCTCAGGTCATGATCCTGGAGTCCCGGGATCGAGTCCCGCATCGGGCTCCCTGCTTGGCAGGGAGTCTGCTTCTCCCTCTGACCCTCCTCCCTCTCATGCTCTCTGTCTCTCATTCTCTCTCTCTCAAATAAATAAATAAAATCTTAAAAAAAAAAAAAAAATTACCACACTGAGTCTAGCAATCTATGGAAGGATTATACACCATGGCCAAGTGGGGCTTATCCCAAGAATACAAGGTTGGTTGAACAATTAATTAATGTTAATTAATTAATATTATATACCATATCAGTGGAATGAAGGACAAAAACAACATGCTTCTTTCAATAAAAGTAGAAAGAGCATTTT
>NW_028069991.1:0-383 GCF_054177405.1 Leptonychotes weddellii
GCCTGGGTGGCTCAGTCGTTAAGCGTCTGCCTTCGGCTCAGGTCATGGTCCCAGGGTCCTGGGATCGAGTCCCACATCGGGCTCCCTGCTCCACGGGAAGCCTGCTTCTCCCTCTCCCACTCCCCCTGCTTCTGTTCCTGCTCTCGCTATCTCTCTCTCTGTCAAATAAATAAATAAAATCTTTAAAAAAAAAAAAAAATCTGGCAACTTAATACTATACATATTTATTGTGGCCCAGTGGTTTCATAATCATTGCACTGACTTCACAGGAAAAACTTTTTTACTTTTTGTTCCCCTTATGCATAATACTTAAAATTCACAAGTATAGTCATAATAGGGTTTTGCTCTATGATGCAGTCATTTAGAAATATCTTTAAATTGTA
>NW_028069992.1:0-383 GCF_054177405.1 Leptonychotes weddellii
GGGGCGCCTGGGTGGCTCAGTTGGTTAAGCAACTGCCTTCGGCTCAGGTCATGATCCTGGAGTCCCGGGATCGAGTCCCACATCAGGCTCCCTGCTCAGCAGGGAGTCTGCTTCTCCCTCTGACCCTCCTCCCTCTCATGCTCTCTGTCTCTCATTCTCTCTCTCGCAAATAAATAAAATCTTAAAAAAAAAAAAAAAAAGCACAGTATCTGCAAAGTGCAATAAAGCGAAGCACAGTAAAACAAGGTATGCCTGTATATGATGTGTGTTCTTGAGCACCTTCTTTGTGGCTGGCATCTTTCTGATTGAAAGATTTAGAATAGAAATAGAATAAATTATGGATTAGCCTATTTATTATTCAAAGTGGCAGAATATCAGCTTTC
>NW_028069993.1:0-383 GCF_054177405.1 Leptonychotes weddellii
GCGCCTGGGTGGCTCAGTCGTTAAGCGTCTGCCTTCGGCTCAGGTCATGATCCCAGGGTCCTGGGATCGAGTCCCACATCGGGTTCCCTCCTCGGCGGGAAGCCTGCTCTCCCTCTCCCACTCCCGCTGCTTGTGTTCCTGCTCTCGCTATCTCTGTCTCTGTCAAATAAATAAATAAAATCTTAAAAAAAAAAAAAAAAACAGTGTTAGCCAGTAGGTATTGGAAATGGGTACTTCAGTGATGTGAGTGTGTGTATCTCTGTGTCTGGGTCTTGGGAAAGGGGCTATCTGCCATGAAAGGAGCTGAGAAAACAGTGCAATGCTAGTGGGTTTTGAGCTGGGTACTGTAGTAAAGCTCAATGATTCATGCAAAGGAAGTGGAG
>NW_028069994.1:0-383 GCF_054177405.1 Leptonychotes weddellii
TGGGTGGCTCAGTTGGTTAAGCGACTGCCTTCGGCTCAGGTCATGATCCTGGAGTCCCTGGATCGAGTCCCGCATCGGGCTCCCTGCTCGGCAGGGAGTCTGCTTCTCCCTCTGACCCTCCCCCCTCTCATGTACTCCCTCTCTCTCATTCTCTCTCTCTCAAATAAAAATAAATAAAATCTTTAAAAAAAAAAAAAGAGGAAAGTTCAAGTCAAACAGGGGTATATCCCCCAGATAATGAAATAATCCCAGGGTGGTCTGTTTGTTAGACAGTGTTCCAGTCTACACTGAAAGGATGTGCAGTCCTCTTTTTGCCTTATTTCCAAGTTTGGGATAATTTTTCTTAATATTCTCATTCTTTTCCCTGGTTCCCCAAACAAATT